>NC_068987.1:93105533-93107549 GCF_001194135.2 Octopus bimaculoides
ATATCGATATACATATATACATACATGCATACATACATACATACATACATACACGCATATACATATGTATGAGTGTGTGTATGCTCAGTGTAGTATAAAGAGATGGCCGTAAAGTAGGCAATAAAAACAGCGGGAACTCATATAGATGCATAAATATAGAGGAACATAAATATGCTTTTATCTTTGTACAGTTTACAGTTTGTTACGAAAGTAAAGCTCGGAAATACAGAAGCAATATTTATAAGATGGACTCATCATTGAAGTAGGTAACGCAACTATTTCCATAGCTTCAGACTGACTTTGACCCACTGGACAGAGGGAACGGGCGAGTAAGAATAATTTTGCTTGCTGCGTATTGTTATGCACTGGAAGCAGTATACATTGTATTAACAATTTAACTTTCCCAAATATACATTCCCTATTATGCAACACGAATCTCTAAAGCCAAGGCGCTAATGCACATAGGCCAAAGTTTGTTAGCTGAAGGAAAGCGGTTGCCAATAACTGATGTGATATTAAAATACGTAAGGTAATGTCGCACATGGCCAGGCCTGAAGTCCTTAAAATTAAGCCGAATGCTGATCATTGAATCGCAGTAGAATGGATTTACATTGGTTTGTTTCCCATTGTTTTGTTTGCTGGAGAAGTTGAAATTCCTTGCGTTGTGAGTGACGACAAAAAGGGGTGACTGTTTTGTTCTTTATATCTTTTTCGTTTGTTTTTCTTAGTGTTGTCACCGGAATGTTCTGGGCCTAGGGGATGGCTGTATTGATAGAGTTCATAGGATATTCTTGTTTTTTAAGGAACCATTTTAGTTCCTGTCATCTGTTTCCCCTGTAGTGTGGGTTGTGTTACTACGGTGCAGATGCATCTTGCCAATGTAAGGGGAATGTTCCTTTTGGTATGTAAGGTAGGTGCTGATTGGAAGTTTAATGTTTGGTGTGTGTTTGTTGGTTTGTAAAATAGATCTGTTTTGATATTTTCGCCTTCTTTAATGATAAGGATATCCACACATATATATATAATATAGATAAATAAATAGAAAGATAGATAACGACATATAGCGATATATGCGTGAGTTTGTATGTGTTGCGTAATATTTATGACTAAAACTGTTTTAGAATGATGGAGATTGCCAACTGAATGGCTATCAATGTGTTATTGGTGTTTTATCAATCATTAAAGCATGAACAGATGGTACATGCCCAACATATTAAGTCCGCAATATAGAAAACCGTGCAACACTTTGGTAACTTTATGATCGAATACATGCAATTGCATCACCACCCGACGTGGTGAGCGTGAAGGAAATAAATATTGATGCATTCAGTAGAAATTAAAATAAGATACGGTTATATCTTTAGATTAATTGATGAGGTACGTAGAATGTGCTCTCATCTCACAATCATATTTCAGATTGAGCGCAAGGGAATCAAATAGCAAAGAAAAAGAAAAAAGAACGGAGAAGCACATACAACATATATTCATCATACAACTGCAGATATGATTCATCATCGTTCGAGTTAGTTAATATTATTTAATATACAGTCCTACTTAACATGCTGACATCAACAACAAACCCAAAAAAAATCAACTAACCACAAACAAGACCAATCAGATAAAAACAGGTGCTAAATACGGGTTGGTTTTTGATTTTGTCGTTGTCCTCGCCGTTCTTTGTATTGTTGTTGTTGTTGTTTTTATTATCATCATCATCATCATCATCATCATCATCATCATCATCATCATCATCATTATTAGTATTATTATTATTATTATTACTATTAATATTATCATCATTATTATCATTATTATTATTATTAATACCGTTATCATTGTTATTGATAATAACTTGATGCGAATATATATTACCAAATAATCTAACAGACCATTAATAGAGATTAATAGACCATTAACAGATACAGAATTAAAATGCATATATTTTATCTCCCTCTCTTTCTTTCTCACTCCCTACTTCTCTCTGATATATATACATATATATATATATATATATAT
>NC_068987.1:93107798-93110752 GCF_001194135.2 Octopus bimaculoides
TATATATATATATATATATATATATATATATATATATATGGTGCGTGTGTGACTGTGGCTAAGGTTGTACCAAATGTGTAGGAATCTATCTGCGTATCACTTGCCTATACCAGACTTTAACAACGCAGAGACAATAAATTGTTATTGCTGCGGTCATCTCAAGATTTTTGAAGAAATTTTGCTAGGCACAAGTGTTAAAATATATATATGCTTATAGCTTATATTCATATACCAGAATCTGCATGTTCTTGAATCGCAAGTGTGTGTTCCTTTGAGGCTCATTGAAAGATGCAATGTGTAAGTAGAAATGAAAATGAAATTCCTATATTGCAATTTGATGAGTTACCAATAGGTTAACGCTAGAAAATAGGATTTGAATTTATATACTTAATTCTGATGGGCGGATAACTTGATATTAATCATTTATTGATGTGCAAAATTAAGTAATATTTACATGGCTTCTGCGTACGAGTTGAGCAATTGTTTATAGAAGGTGAATTGTAGTTTTGATAAAGAAAAACATGTTCTTCTCCATAAACTGGCCAGATTCCTCTTTACGTATAAGCAATGGAATGGAAAATAAAATATATGAATGAGTTGTTATTTGAATATTTCTTGATAGATATTGATGAAAATATCTGTAAGGATCCAAAGAGAGATCGTGATATATGTCGATTCATTTTGTAAAGGATAACAGCAGCCAGTCAAATCAGAAAATATTATACATATATCATGATTATTTGTATTTACAAAGAATACTTGCATCAAATTTGTTTAAGGATTAAAAACGTGAAAACTAGAGAAATAATTTAAATGTTTCAATTTGTAAATTGACCACGACATTCTAAGTTTTGAGAAATAAAATCTCTTGTCTGCTATTTGAAAATTCAACTACTTATACATGCATACATACATACATACATATATACATACATACATTACAGCCGAATAAAAACAAATTGGAAATCGGAACTTTCTGCATTCAATAAAACAGTGGCCCACAATGTGTCTGCAGTGCTAGTACTCATACTGACATTTGGGCAGCTTCATTGGACGCTTGATGAGATCTCAGCCATTGATGTGAAAAGCCGGAGGATACTAACAAGCACACATAATTTCCACATCAACAGTGAGAGAGACCACATTTTATTGCTGCGGTCATCTCAAGATCTTTGAAGAATTCTTGGTAGGCACAAGTGTTAAAATATATGGGCGGCAGAGGCTTAACATGGATCCAAAATGCCTTTGAATGTCACATAATATCCCTTCGGCAACATATTTTAATCACCAAGTGTCGAAGAGCATTCCTTGATCAAGTTTGCATACATGAGGCTTCATAATATCATATGACTTGGAAAGCAGCTCCTTGAGCTGTATTCTTTATTTGATAAACTTAAATACATACCCAAAGAAGTCACATGATTCTACCACAACGTATCATCAGGTGAAAGATGAGTGTATATAATCAGAAGACCATGCTTAGTAGAAAGCTCTGGGATGATAGTAACATTGATCATGAAAGCATGTCTATCATGGACCATGAATCGGATTGCTACCTTCCACTTTGAAGGAATTGCGTTTGCAATCCAGGAATAGGAAATATCATCAAAATACCTGATGCACCAAATGGACAGAGATGCAAGAAAAGCAGTAAAATGTGACAATGGATGCAGACTTTGTGAAGTTAACACCGAAGATATCGCCCACATCATAAGCAGGTGTCCGAAAATGTCATCATGGTATTATCTATCGATGAGACATGATACTGTAGCTAGGACACTATATAACAAGATCCGTCGAAAGGATCAGAACAAGGACAAATAATTAAGAACTCACTGTATGGTGGAAACAAAGTCACTCATAATAATAATGACTATTGGTGGAATCTCCTAGTGAAAACCTCAATAAAATATAAACACAATGGACCTGATGTAATGATTTAGGATAGAGCAATGAAAAAGCTTCTTTGCTATAATGTTATTCAATAAAGCCACCTTCAGCTTCAACAACTGCTTCTATATGAGATCTAAATCATTTTTATGTTTGAATCAAGTGGTCCTGCTTCATTTTTGGACATTACACTCACTATGGCAACTTTCAAAGAATCTTTGGTGTTATCGGCGTGTTCTTTGACCTCTCTCTCAAAAACGATCCACATGTAATAGTCCAAGGTGACCAAATGTTTGGGCTTAAGTGATCATGAAAATTTTCGGCCTGTGTTACTAGAGCCATGATTCATAGTGCAGAGTCTTACTGAAACACATACGGTATTCCGTTGCATGCAGTGTCTATCCAGGGTTTAATTATTTCCAGGACCTCAAAGTAGGCGGCAGAGTTAGCTGTAAGGTCTTGTGGGAAGAGGTAAGGAGGCATCGCATGTCTTTCATTGCTGTCAACTCTTAAAACCATGATAGTTGCACGAACCTTTGTATACCTAACACTTAGAACTTCCGAAGGGTCTGTACATAACCATCCGTCATTTCTTCTGTTACCTTTTTGATCTTGGTCGAAGTTTTACTCGTGGAAGAAAGACCAAAACAAGTCTTCTGCTGGATTTTTCAATTTGTTTAGAGCCTTTTCAGATCTGATGTACTGATTTTCTTTTGCCTGGTGGATACATTCATGTGTTCTGATGATGCCAGAGCGTTTAGAATGTTTTTTTATGCTTTGATACTGGTGATACGTTTCCATCTTCAGTCTCTATCTCCTTAGAAACTTTGTAGGCGAATGATTTGGGCACTTTTAAAAATCAAGATATTTCTAATTCTCTATGCCCAGCCTTTATAACCAAAATAACAGCATGTCTCTTCATTTCTTGAGTAAGGTGAGGATCTGCCATTATTATTTTCTGAAACAAAGATTATACAGTGTTAGCAAAAATGCAGCAATGATCTAGAAAATGTATTCCTCGAATACCTTACGCACCTTACCTACGTAAAGTTGATATATATATA
>NC_068987.1:93110862-93112130 GCF_001194135.2 Octopus bimaculoides
TATATATACCTGCGTAGATGTTTATATAAATTACATCAATTTTCGCACACGTAGCATTTACCAGGATTCTCATATGTGTTGGATAGACAAAGACAACCAGAAAGAGTGAATGGTGTGATTGCTTCTGAACTTTGATTGTCGCGTAGAAAGTTACAAGTGTTGGGTGCCAGTTTATTGTGTAGACAATGATTTATTGGATAGATCTGTCGCAATGCCATGTACTGAAATTAGGTATGTTAATGTTTAGTATCACAAAGTCAAGTCATAACTAGTATTGCTAATATGGCGATCGGAATTTTTTCACTCCATGGAAATACTTTTTGGTCTTTTGTTCTCATTCTGTCATGACATAATTACTTAAATATACAGGTGGAGTTTCCTATGAACAAATATTCGTTGCTGTATAACATATGATTTAATAGTTCGTTATCGTCGATCTATAAGCAAGCAAGGTGTCAAGTTTTGCTGGTATTTAATATACAATTTTAGTGCTGGACGGGTTATCTTACATCTTGTATTCGTGTAAATGACAACATAGTGAAGCGGGAACAGTTCATAAATGTTAGATGTTTGCACACACTATGATGCATTTTGCGATCTATTTTCAATAGCATCACTTGTACGAAATGATTACAATACTTTAGCGTCCAGAAAAAATATATATTCCTTTTGTCATACATTAAAAATATCAAAAGCATAAGTTGAATAAATTAGAATTATTGAAACTAAAACATCAACCTTAGATTTCAAAATACATGGAAGGCAATTTTGTTTAGTGTACTTGACCTGAGCTTCCTATACAAGAAATGTTGAAGAAAATATTTGATTATCCACTCTAACATTTAATAATGTGAAAATAGGAAGTGAATTTAAAGAGTTATTTGATGAATTAAATCATCAACTTACTGTAGAGTCTATGAACTCAGCTTTTATAAACAGAGTAGTTGATGTTCATGGCAGTGTATTTGGAAATTAGGAGAACATTTTAGAATGAAAGAAAATCAAAATATTCTATGACTGAAACCAAGAATAGAAACTTTAGCACAGAATTGACTTCACACAAACATATAATTTCTTCTTTAACATTTCTTGAAACTATCGGTCAAAATAATAAATTATCGAATAAAATCAATAAACTTGACTGGTGGCACTCCTCACAGTAAACAAAACATTTTAGAGAACAAATACATCCACTATCGAAATCATTAATGTAATTATGTTACTTTCGAAGATTTCCTGATTTTTCATTATTTTTCGTTTATATATAT
>NC_068987.1:93112243-93113483 GCF_001194135.2 Octopus bimaculoides
ATATATATATATATATATATATATACATAGAGTTTTTGATATTATTTTTCATTTCTTTGTTTTCGTCAATTCTCTCACTGAAAAAAGTAGCTATAAAATAAATTAGAAAAAATAAATTAAAAAATAAAAAATTGCAAGTCACTAAACAATCTCTTAAAATATCGAAAATTGTCTTCCATCTTCCCTACCCACGACTCTCTCATATTTAAACATCATTTATATCAACAGATATTTCTGCTTCTGCCACTGAAATTATTTATTTAGTTCAACGTCCTCTATACTTGTCTTCGCTTTGATTTAGCTTCATTTCGTTCCCTATTCCGTATACTGATGTCCAATAATATTCCAAGTACTAACTGTCTCATATTTTATCTTCTAGGCGTCCAGAAGTTTTCAGAGAGATTGAACTATACAAGAAAGCAAGTAGAATCACCGCCATTGGTTGCTACGTCTATCAATTAAAAGTCAGTATAGTGTGAATTGACAGAAAATTAGCAGTTAGTTCTATCAATAACTGTAACGCGATTCCGTCGGTGGTAACATTAACAGCTTACGCAGGTTAAAGTCAAGGAGTTACTCAGAAATATCATTAACAATTCACGTGCTACATTTAAATCCTTCTCCTCTCTCGAAATCAAATTGAAGTCAGATATTGAGTATAGGTGTATGCAAAAGCAAATGAAATATTTTGAAACTAACTACGCGAAAAAAATGTCAGCAAATAAAGCAAAACATGTCAAAACAAAGCAGTTAAGGTTGGGAGAATAACTTAAAATGTGCTTTTCAACAGATCGCATAACGAGCTTGAATACATACGAAAGTGAGACTAATAACAATACAGTTAGTAATAATAATTAGACTCAATCTCATCATCCAAGGAATTATGTTATGCAATGAAAGAACGTTAATTTGTGTGCTAATCTTAATAGCAATCGGGATACCATGTCATACGTAACATACGAAAAACATGCATAAATATAAATATAGAAACACAAATTTTATACACAATCTGTTACGAAATAATTTGTAAACTTCGAATCCTGATTACTGAGTCATAAAAATGTCTAAAAATTACACCGACAAACATACATCTGTCTTTTTCTATCTATCTATCTATATCTATCTATCTATCTATCTATCTATCTATCTATCTATCTATCTATCTATCTATCTATCTATCTATCTGTCTGTCTGTCTGTTTGTCTCTGTCTGTCTGTCTGTATGTCTGTCTCTCTCTCTC
>NC_068987.1:93113493-93115563 GCF_001194135.2 Octopus bimaculoides
CTCTCTCTCTCTCTCTCTCTCTCTCTCTCTCTCTCTCTCTATCTATCTATCTATCTATCTATCTATCTATCTATCTATCTATCTATCAGTCTGTGTGTGTGTGTCTGTATAGATACACAGATAGATAAATAAATAAATAAATAAATAAATAAATTGATAGACAGATTGGTATATAGAAGGTAGATAGGCAGATACATACACAGATTGATGGATATCGGTGTGTGCATGTGTTTGTCAGTACCATTTCAAATGAGTATGTGAAACAATGAAACTACCCAGCGAAGGATGCAAGACTATAACCAATATGCTTTTCTTTGAATAAACTGATATTTCCTAATGAAAAGAACATCGGGAGTAAAAAACAGAAAACATGCCAAATTGGCCAAGTTTTATTTGCGCCATTCTAAATGAAACGTCTTTGATATTTGAGATGTTTGTTGATAAAGTATAATACCTGCAGCTAGATTTTCTACTGATAAAATTAGAAAATTTGATTTACCAGTGTTAGGAATTAATCATTACGTGGAAATAGTTCAAGCTTTTTGCCTTGCCGAGAGAAACAATATTCTATGTGTAGTTAGCAACTGTGTTTGTTTCACTACTTTATATTTAAATATCCGACAGGTAGAATGTCCTAACATAGAAAGTTTTATAAAAAGGAATCAATAGTTGAATCTCTGCTAATACAAAATATGTGCACCACGAAAATATATTAACAAGCTTTGAAGAAAAACTCTGCATGTATCCGTTTAGTGTGTAATTGTATTTGCAACATTTTGATACTAATAACTCTAATATGTATTACACACCACCGAAAGAAAAAAAATATCATTTGCTATAAATCAAATGCTGGTGAGTGAATACGGCAGAATTCTGCTTTGCACACGGTATATGTCACCGCATAACATTTGTTTTATCTTGGGGGGATTATTTGAAAAATCTTGCGATTTTTGTGTTCTACGAAAATCAAGGTTATATACCGTGCGCAACGCAAAATTCCGCCTTTAGTACCATAATTTTGTTTATGAAAAAATGTATATATTTTTAGCCAGTTATTTTACAGCGTCTTTCTCTATTTGACCTTGGTATGGAGGTCCTGAATCTATTAGGGACAATGAAAAATGTAGGGAATATTTCTATTTTTGAGATGATGTATACGACTGGCGACTGTTGTGGATTTACTATGTTTCTCTTATCTAAAAAAATTGAGACGAGCGGCGCATCGTTTGTTAAAATATATAGTAGATCCTATATACATATAACTGTAGAATTTTGTGTTGTTGAGGACGGTGCATTTATAAATTATATTAGATCTCCTACACCGGGTTTGTAGAGGGCAGATGGACCTAGGACGGCAGTTACACGTCGGATTATTATGGGGGATTATTTTCAGAAATGCAGGAGTTAATACACACACACACACATATATATATATATATATATATACACACACAAGCATAGCTGAAGAATTAGATGTAATCAAAAGTCATACTAAGTATGTCTACCTGCTGGAAATAACAGTCAAAACTATTATTTAAATTAACACAATACACCGATAATAACTATAGAAATCAACCGTGAATTATTTTTTCTCGTGAATTATTTGCCCCGTATGGAAATTAGTTTCACACTGGTGGCTGCCACGATTTCGGCGCAAAATAAATCAGTCGAAGCGCCGACTTCAACACGACGGGTTGGGATTCTCTTTCATGGTAACGCGTGCTGAGGAAGCTGAGGCTATTTTTGCCAGTGTAGAAACCGGACCACGTGAGCCCAAATTCCTAAATGTAAGTTGAGTGATTGTCTTAGTCCCTTTGTCTTCAGACGTTTGATTTCTAGTGTTATTATCAGCGTATTTTGGAGATTAAATATTTTCTTTTTGAATGTTATTTCCAGCAGGTAGACGTATTTCGTATGTCCTTTGATTAATTTTAATCCTTCATCTATTTAATGTTTTTTTTTTATGCCTGCAATCGCCTACATCATTGATTCTGTTATTATCATTTTAAAATTGTTATTCTAGATAATTTCAGAGTCAATGTTAATTTCGCAAATTATTCTTTCGTGAAT
>NC_068987.1:93116434-93117073 GCF_001194135.2 Octopus bimaculoides
ATATATATATATATATATATATATATATATATATATACGCATATATATCACTACACCGGATATCAATATTTAGCAGAAGCAACATAGTGACTCAAGATCTGAGAATTTCATGCATTGGAACTTAGTAACATTTTGAAAAGTAACAGCGCACGAAATTACCGGTCTTTCAGTCACTCTGTTGCTTCTGATACATATTATAGAAAGGTCAGTTGACGTCGTCTTTGACAAAAAGCATCACCATGACACAATTTACTCTGCCAGAAGTCTGAGGACGACATTACATACTGCTTGGCATTATCGTCGCATCTCCCATTCGAGTATAACAGTGTCTGAGTGTCAATCTGAGGATAATGTAAAGTGAGGATATGTACCAAGTGTAATAAAAATCAAATATCCAGTCAACATCATTCTGTTTGCAGTGATGGTTGAAGCCAATAGGGATTTTATTGAATAAATCTTGTCTTTAGTATTTCAAGATATCTTTATGTACTTTTGGTAAATATGTGTGTTAAAATGATATATCATTGTTATTTTCATTTTTGCGTAATTTAGACGACAATTGATTTCACCGCACCGTGTGTGTGTGTGTGTGTGTGTGTGTGTGTGTGTGTGTGTGTGTGTGTGTGTGTGTGTGTGTGT
>NC_068987.1:93117083-93117973 GCF_001194135.2 Octopus bimaculoides
ATTATTATTATTATTATTATTATTATTATTATTATTATTATTATTATTATTATTATTATCATTATTAAATATTAGTCTGAAATAAGTAATCGTGTACACGTGATGAAATAAAACCAACCTAAAGACGATGTTCAATTACTGATAACAGTCAACTAAAAAAAAAAAATACTAAAAACAAACGCCGCCTCCGGATTAAACATTCGCTCAGGGAAATCTGTTTGTTTAAAATTGCACAACATAGAGAACTTGCAGGTATAATTACACATATTTTAACACCCACACATATTTACACATAGTGATATAAGCACTCATATTGTGACACACACGCCGGTGAAAATCTCCAGCATCAATTACCTCGAGTTTCGAGCATAGATCAAAGACTTGATATTGTGTTACATTATTTCGTCTAACCCTTGTAAACCTCTGGCTACATGCTTCTAATTATTTCCAGATGTGCGAACATTTGAATGTATATAAAATAACAGTTGGCAAAAGAATGTTAGAAGGGATATGGGTGAATATATATGACATGCCTGCTGCTTAAAAAGAGATTGTATGTGAGAATATATACACACCCAAATAAAAACCTACGTATATATGTATATATTTTTGGTTATATTTTTATATTCGGGTCTAAATATTTTTCATACACGAATGAGCATCACCATAATTATATTATCAGCGTATGAGTACTTGTGTATGCATACGATTGAGTGCACACATGTATACATAGGTATGCGGGTCTGTATATGTATATCCACATTCATATACAGATAGATAAATATATACATATATAAAGATATGTATATATATATATCCACATACATGCATATGTATGTGCGTGTGCACACACATATATATATACATATATATATATATATATATATATA
>NC_068987.1:93120690-93121313 GCF_001194135.2 Octopus bimaculoides
ATATATATATATATATATATATATATATATATATATACCACGGGCTTCTTTCAGTTTCCGTCTACCAAATCCATTCAAAAGGATTTGGTCGGCCCGAGGCTATAGTACAAGACACTTGCCCAAGGTGCCACGCAGTGGGACTGAACGCGGGACCATGTGGTTGGAAAGCAAGCTACTTACCACACAGCCATTCCTGTACCTATATCTTTTTCCAAGACTATAGTTTTTAATTTAATATACATATCGTTATATACTTCTCATTTATTTGGTTTTTTTCTTCCATTTACCCCTCCATTTTCTATAGGCTACCTCTGACGTTATATCCTCTAACGTTTTGTTTAAGAAACTTAATAGCGTTCAATTAATCACTGTTAACATTCTTATTGACAAGTTTCATTTCTACATTCACCGAAGAGACACTTACATTGTTTTACACTTCACATTTTATTCCTTTGGATTAAGACGAGTCATATCTTCGAAACGTGTATCGGAAGAAAAAGAATTTGAATAACACCTCCATTTAACTCTTTTTATATATGTATACTTACACACACACACCCACACACACACACACACACACACACACACACACACACACACACACACATATATATATATATATA
>NC_068987.1:93123717-93126912 GCF_001194135.2 Octopus bimaculoides
CCGGAGTCTCGTGTAACTTTTAGGTGTTTTCGCTCAATAAACGCACACAACGCCCGGTCTGAGTATCGAAACTGCGATTCTCCGACCGCGAGTCCGCTGCCCTAACCACTGGACAATTGCGCCTCCACATGTACTCGTATATGTGTATGTAAATTGTATCAATCCAAGTGCCTGTTTGTACCTATGTACGAGTATGTAAACGGGCATATGTTTGTGTGTATCTAAACTGTAGAACAAACGATAGTCTAAATAAGTTTATTCTCAATTACATCGATTTTTTTATTTATTGCCTAAGATGGCAGTATATAAGTGCGAAGTATTTCTAATAGGTCACAAATATTTAAAATGTTTGAAGTTAATGAGAAGAAATTGTAAGATTTCTTTCATTATGAAAATGCTTTTACATTCTATAATATGTTAAAGTGAATTTTCAAATTTGTCATCTCATATAAGTTCGATGTAACTAACTGTTTCATTAAATATTATTTATCCGTGTATTTCATTATAAAAAGAAAAAAATATATATATTGCAAAGATACTCGGAGGTTTCGGTCTTGTCTTATTTCAAAAGAAACTTTTTTCACTTGTTTTCACATTAATTTACTATATTGTAAGTTTAAAAACAAAGTTTATATCTATATACAACGATGTTCTAGAGAATTTTAGTGAGTTGTTGATTAGTATTCTTACTAACTCATTCTAAATATATTTTAGATACTCTGACACACGGTCGAAATGTTCTCCTGTATACTTCCAATAATAATGAAATCAAAATATTTTAGATCTTATAGCATACTCTTATGACATTGTACATTTTAATTCCAAAGATATTGGTTCGAAGCTATTTACCAAATATGGTCTGCATGACAAATAATTTGTCGACATCTGCATTGATCCTTTGCATTCCTGAGAAAATACAGCTAGGATAGAAACAAAAACGAAATACTACTTTAAAATTAAACTGTTAATTTCATAATAGTAGTTTTGGAAGCCGATGGATGATTGGTTGCAAAATGTTATTCCTCATTCTTAATTTTACAAATTTAAGAATTTTTAATTGGAAATGTGTATCAACATTCAGAAAACAAACATGCATGAGAAACAAGTTAACCAACAACTGTTTGAGTAATACTTAGATAGATATTCAACATTGTCAGCCACTAAGGGCCATGCTGAACTGGTTAAGGGCAAACAATTGACAAGCATATCTATGGTATTGAGCAAAATATTTGCTGTAGCCCATTTTTTTATACCAAGACAAAACAATGTAAATGATAACACTTCCAATCAGTTAAGATCAAAAGCCATGAGAGTTACTGCCTAGTATTGCATCTGGGCACATAATAATAATAGACCACGAGATAGAGAATAGAAAGCCAGACATAGTCTTAATTGAGAAAGAAAACAAATTATGCTGAATCCTAGATATTGCATGGCCAGCTGACAAGAAGGTATGCGATAAGGAAGAAAGAAAAGTCGAGAGATATGACAGGTTAGCTGCCGAAGTTAAGCAGTTGTTGTCGATGAAAAAGGTAGCAGTAGTACCAATAATTGTCGGAGCCCTTTCAATATACATTTATAGCATTCGTGAATACTATTTTTATAAGTAAGATATTTGTCTTAATATTTTTATACAGATTTAGGGCAGTGAGCTGGCGTAATCGTTAGCACGCTGGAGGAAAATTGAGCGTCGGATATTTTATACATATCACGTTCTCAGTTCATATCTCGACTGAGTTAAATTTGTGTTACTATTGCCACCACTATAATTCCAATTAACTCAGCGTTACGAAATGGAGTCGGTTAAAGCCATAAATGCAGCGCCTCAGTCCTCTCCTTTAGTATCAGGATTAGGAGTATTGGACAAGACAGCGGTAATAGCGGGAGATGTAGTCCTCACAGCAGATATGGTAGTTTTAGCATTAAGAGTAGTTACCGCTTCACTCCTACAGTGGTAAATACGCTGACAAGATTTCGTTATGAGTTGTTTCTTTTAAAATTTAACTTCAATTTATTTTCTTATGCATGATTAGGTTTCTTAAAATAAATGAAACCGGTTGATTATTTTAATAAACATGTAAATATTTTTGCGTTATTATTCATGACAAATTTCACAATCCATCTTTCTACCTTTTCTTTTTATATCTTTGTTTCACTGTGTCTGCGTGTATGTGTGTGTGTGCGTGTGTATTTTTGCGTATGTATGTGTGAGTGTGTGTGTGACTTGCGTATGGCAAATTATTCATGTTTCCGTTTTATAAAGATGTCCATGAAGCAATTACCATCCATATGAATATGATGCCGTATATTTATTCTTCCTTCTTTAAGCCACAGTCTGTGTAGATTCTTAGGCAGCAACATCGGTGTATTTTTTTCATTTGCGAATTCCAGACGGCATATTTTGTTTCGGGATGTAAACGTGCTGGAAACCCAACTGCATTTGCGGTTCTTGGCACGATATATTTTTACCTCGTTAAATAAAAATTGTTTTTTTTTTCTGTTATATTTGTTGTTATTAATATATCTGAAAGGTATTGAAAATCCCAATGTTCCAGAGAATGTTACAGTATCTTGTCTTAACTATACGTTTCTACATTTGATAGACTATACTGCAGTCCAGCTCGCGCGGTTGTTCTAGCTTTCAAACTCAATGACAGATGTTAGATATTATAAGACCCCCATAATCATAGATGCTTATACGTGCGTGTATATGTGTTAAAGTGAATGTGGTGTGGATGATTGATGCATGTGAGATATGTTTATTATTGCATATTTTCCCACTTTAGAGTAGAGTCTAATGTATTTTGGCCTCTGCTCGTTCACATGTACTGAAGCAATGTTCTTGTTAACACAGCACTGGATTATCTCCTACTTGACTTCTGAATGACACTAAATGGCAAATAAGCACGATTAGGATAAGTAATCCAGCCACCTGAACCATGACATTTTCCATTGTTCAGGTTTCTGAAGTCATTCAAGTGTAAATTATTTATAAAAGTTTTCATACGAGACAAAATCGTTCACGGTGTATTTTAATAGATTTTTTCTGCTTCGATGTAAGCATTTTTCTATATAAAAAGAGTATATACGGTACATGTTCACTCGGCACAACACACATACAAACACATATACACACATACACATACACACACAGACACACACACACACACACACACGCACACACACACACACACA
>NC_068987.1:93127306-93131180 GCF_001194135.2 Octopus bimaculoides
ATACACATACATATATTTACACATATATATACATATGAAATTTCGTGTTAAGAATGAATGCTGTAGAATGATTTGATTTCATATTTCATTCATTGATCTTCATCGCTGCGTCCATATTTCGTTGAAAATTTGTTCTAACTGAACTTGAAATCCATTCATTGATATTTACGTCTTTTACTTAAGCTACTTCTAGACAATACCGCAAGTACACACAGTGAAAACGTATGATAGTTTTTCAATATTTAAAAGGTTTTCACTGTTGTATATGTCGATAGATAGTTACATGAATTTAATATCTGCTCTTTGATCTAGTATTTTAATTCTTATATCTCTGTATAATAATGTCATGCATTCGAACGCTTCAGCAAAGTGCACTAAATTTGCTAAGAGGAAGTTTCCATGTATTTGTTCGAATATATGTACAGACAATGTGAATGGCAGGCAACACTTATCTAACACGAAGTTTGGTTTTTTTTTCTTAAAAGAAAGCACTTTCATGAGAACGGAAAGGCTGCAGTGACATGGGCATGAAAACTTTGTTATCACTGTGAGTGACGACTTGTCAACATAACATTTTAAAGGCCATGAACTATATGCATGTTAAGTTAAGAGGCATTCGCTCACATTTTTCTGTGGCATTTATTAAATCAGTTATGGCAACTCTGTTGGCTTTACAGGTTGTGGCATTACAATTGTATTTTAACATTGACTTTCACTCATTTGTCGACAAAATATCTTTACAGTATTACACCAAACTCGATAAATGAAAAGACAGCGTACCGAAGATCATTTCTATTTCGCTTATACACACAATCAGACGCACAAACACGCACACACGCACGCACACACACACACACACACACACAGACGCACACACACACACACACACACACACACGTATACACACACATAAACATTCACGTACATGTATATATAATATAAGTGTGCAAAGAGATGGAGGTCAGATTACGTGTGAGTGTTAAGGGGAACAACTGTAGTCTGACGTATGAGTGTGTGTGTTTGCTTGCTTCTATGTGTGTGTGTGTGTGTGTGTGTGTGTGTGTGTGTATAAAGATATTCTGTACATTAAGAACTGAGGAATTATGTACATTATTTACATTATTTACATTTAACGAATATTTGTTCTCATCTTGTTTCTTGTTAACGCAACGTTTTGGCTGATATACCCTCCAGCCTTCTAGGGTGGAAATGATAGTCGACTTTGTCTTTCACCTTTCCGGAGCGGATGAAATAAGTACCAGTTACACACTGGGGTGGATGAAATCAACTATCCTCTTCCCTAAAATTTTAGACCTTGTGCCTATAGTAGAAAATAACTGTCATTTGCAGTTACACATGATTACTTGCTTAGCATTTCTAGTTTAGCTTGAGTGATTTTGAAAAACCTGGTTAATGTTAAATTGTTGAGAATGATAAATGGCAATTATTTACTGTTATGACATAAGATATAGCTTGGAGACTTAAGGAAAAAAAATCATAGTTTTTCAGTCACAAATTTGATATCTGGAAACAACGGAAATGTGACATGTGAAATTTGAGAAGTTTATAATTAGATAATCATTTATTTTTATTTCTGCATGAAATAAGATATGCTATATCCAATTTGAAGAAACCAGTGATTGAGTGGATAAAACATAATTTGAAAATGTCAAATAAATAGATGTATTCTAAACTTATTGATTTCTTACATCAACATATAACAGTCTGATCTGGCGTTGGAATTAGACAAGATTACACAACATCCATAATAATACTAATACTTAAGTGAATTGCTTAAATTTAAATGGAATTAGAAGACTAGAAATCGAGCGCTTCTTTCGAAAGTACAACTTATCTGCGTTTCTTTAAATTTGATATTTTATAATCACAAAAAGCCATAGTTATGCCGCAGTAAAAATAAGATCTTACGGTTAACGTACACGATGTCTCCACGATTGACTTAAGTTTGCATCATTTCAAATAGCATAACACTTTGTTTGTGGAATTTATTTCTCACCACTGCGTTACATCATTACGCTGTATCCGTTACTTTTACTTTTCTTTTCAGTCCAGGGAAGCAGACCTAAGTGTAAGACGTTCGCTTCACAGTCACGAGGTAGTCTGTGCTAGAGATTTCTGTATTAACTAAGAGTTGAACGAGGTGTTGTAAATGAGATTTGCTAAACGGAATGTCGCCATAAGCAACTTGAATTTCGAAAATGCGAACCTATATCTATGGAGTTGTATATGCATATATCTACTTCTCTCTCTCCCCCCCTCTCTCTCTTGTGTGCTAGACCGCGTAGGTAAAAGACGACGGCTCCTACAAGTTACGATAAAACAAATTGTTATTTATCATGGTCATGATCGAAGAAGTAGAGATTTTGGTAAACATTTTCATGGAATAGAGCAGAGGGCAGTCGATCTAGAGGCAGTCAAAATGCGCAATGTATGGACCATATCAAGATCTGGTTGGAAAAGATTTGCAAGGAAACTAGAAAGCGTGAACCTAATCGGGAAGACTTTCGGTATAGTGTCATCAATGCGCTACAGGGATTTGGTATATGAAGACGACGAAATACCAAGAGAGAAAGAGTTACGTAAACTCAAACATAGGCAGGTACACACGCGCCTGTATGCACGGTGTGCGTGTGTACATAAATGTAATAACTCAAAACAATCGCCTCTTTAATCAAACACATATGACGGCATTTTGTTTTTGTCTGAGATATGCTATTTATGTGAAGATCTAATCCCCGTCTTCTATTATGAGCTCAACAAAATAAACAAAATAAACAACAGAATGATTATTGAACATTATACTAAATTGTTTAATGTATTGAATGTTGCGTCAATCCATTTGGATGAATGACGAAAGCTTAGCGATGTAATTCATTCGACAGATCATGTATTGAGATTGTGTGTAACAGTTTCGTGAATCACAATCAATATCGTACAATGGGTTTTAGTTTCCAACATAAATTTATACACCGTAAAAAGAAAACTTGCTACTAATCGAGACAGATGACCAGAAACCTTTAGGGAGTGGGTACGTCCAGACCTTCCACTCACAATGCAACACTTAGAAAGCTTGAGCAAATACTGCAATGCATTTTTCCCGACAATTTGGTGTTTCTGCCATTCTCTCAGCTTCATTCAAGCTATTCAATATACTGAGATGAATATTATGTATGTTGCATTGTTTTTATAAACAAAATATATCTTTATTGTTGATTCTAACAAGAAGAGTAAATATATATTTCGTTCCGGTAAACAAAGCGCAATATACAATGTTTATCTGAATATACTGAATAAATCGATAAAATCCTTCACATATATGTTAGAAAGATAAAACCATTCAGATATTAGCATGATAAACATTTGTCAAAAACAGTTTTCATATATCGATTTGATCGATGAAATCAAGAAACTTTAAGAAACTATATAAATGAAATATGGCGTAAGTTGGTTTTTAAATAATTCGAAAAGGAAAATATAGCAACACAGAGGCCGAATCGCAGATTTGTATACAGCCAATTAGCAGGTACAGTGTGCTATGGATATTCCACGTTAGTTCCGATCAATATTCCTCTTAAAGTAAATGTGCATCTGTACCTGTTAGCTGTACATACATTATAGAGCTTTACTGCTACAATGAAAGCAAAGTGTTTTATTATCATTTTGTACGTGAATAAATCAGAAATATTGCAACAGTAAAGTGACTAATATTCATAATGTTTAGCGATAGTATAAATATATATATGTGAATACATACCATGCGTTAGAACTCGATATATGTACATGAATACACACACACACACACACACACACACACACACACACACACACACACACACACACACACACACACACA
>NC_068987.1:93133495-93139314 GCF_001194135.2 Octopus bimaculoides
GGAAGTGACAGTCCGTGTTTTGTAACTATTAGAAGTGGTAAAACAATATTCACATACTTACACAGATACACAAACGGAGGCACACACACACACACACACACACACACACACAGACACACACACGCACACACACACACACATCCACACTCACACACACACAGACGCATTCAGTATCAAGAAAACAATTATAGATTAAAGTGACAAAGCATATTTTTATAAAATACATAAAACTTCCCAATCATTGAAATATTATGGAATTAACTGTTACAGATACATCTGAGGACATAGAAAACCTGCGGAATATATGCTTCAGAACAGGAACTATATTCAACTAGTGATACTGTCCCAAAATATTGATTTCAAATTATGATACAAGGCCAGCAGTTTCGGAGGAGGGGTCAAGTTGATTGCATAAAACCCGGTGGTCAACTGTTATTTACTTTATAGATCCCGAAACGATGAAAAGCAGAGTTGACTTCGCCGGAATCTGAACTCAGGACGTAAAGACGGACGAAATGCCGCTAAGCATTTGTTCTTCTGCTAACGATCTTGTCAGCTCACTACCAAAATATTGACGTAAGATTATATATATATTCTCAAATGGTTTTATTTCAAAATTTGAAAACAATATTTATATTATACGTTATATTTTTTGTACAAATGCCATAGTAGGTGATTTGACTCTGGTTCGTTTTTATTCCTGAAAGCGAGTTAGTACTTGTAAACTTATGTAACCACAATTTTTCAATAGTCTATCACGTGCTTAAGGCCTTCCCGAGAATCGATCCTTTCACTAAGAAGCAAACATTTTATTGAAGCTCTACAGGACATTCTACTCGAAAATCCTCCAACCATTTGTCTATATCTTTGCTTAAATTTCTCAATGCACCAATTATTATAGGCACAACCTTTTCAGTTTCTTACTCCAAATTCTTGCAATTTCAAGATTTAAGGGATTGTATTTCTTTTCATCCTCTTTCCTAACAATGCTGGAATCAAATGGATATGATGGATCAATTTGTAAGCAAACTCGCTTTTCCTTCTCTGTCATTTTTATACCTGATCTATTATTTCCTAACTTCTTATATGTTTGAATAGGAAAATCCCATAACATTTTGCATTTCTCCGACTACTGCATTCCTATTATTATTATTATTATTATTATTATTATTATCATCATCATCATCATAATCATCATCATCATTGTGTGAGAGCACAGTGCATGCTATCAAAGTGTCACTGGAATAAAATATACGAGGTTCGATATATCCATCTTGACTACCCATCTAATAAGGGTACACCATGCAGGTGGGGTTCAATTGTTTTTATTACTACTAATAGCTTCACACTTTGGCAGAAGGCCTACAATTTCTGAGTGGGAGGAGGTGAGTCAATTACATCGACTCTAGTGTTCAAAATGTACTAATTCTATCGACTTCAAATGGACATATCACTAAGTCGACCCCGGCGGAATTTGAACTCAGAACATAAAGAGCGACGAAATGCAGCTAAGCATTTTGCCCGGCATGCTCATAGGAACTGTTATTTGCTTACGAAAAATATTGTCTATATAATTTCCAAAAGATTTTAATCTGTAAACGTTATCAAAAGTACATTTAAATGTAGAAAATAGCAAGCACTTTTTGCGGTCAACTTCAGATTACACGATAATCTTATAATCAAATTACTTTTAAAACAAACTTCCACTTTTCTTAAGTTTTGTCAGACATTCTCTAGAATAACACTCTGTGCAAAATCAAAAATACGGCACCCCTGTCAGAATACCAACTTGAAACTTGTCCTTTGATGCCTCTGGATGAAGCTTAGAGTGAACGTGTACAAATACGAAGCAAAAGCCAAACAAACAAACACACAAACAACAGCAAAAACAACAACAACAACAACTTCTTTAAGCAATTGGAAATCCCATGCAAGATTAATGTCTTGCAAAAAGTAGCCTTATTGGGCTGTTATATAAATATAACAGATTACCATTTGGTCTAAAAGTAGCAACAGCAATTTTTCAACAGGTCATGGATGCAATGCTAGTGGACTGAATTCATAATTCCATACCTGGATAACATATTAATTAAAAGTGAATCTCGTCGTGTTTTTGAAAAAATAAGAGATTACGGTTTCACACTGAGTGAGAAAAACCTGAATTTTCCTTACCAAAAATTAAGCGTTTAGGGTAAAATATTAACAGGAATGGACGATGACTGGATCCGTTGAGGACAGACGTAATTAAACAAATGCCATGTGCTTCCTACCACTAATATAACGATCTTTCAAGATTTTCTAGGCATAACGAATTATCATAAAAATTATATAACACATATACATGAATTGAGAGCTCCTCTAAATAATTTATTTAAAAAGGATGTGAAGTGGAATTGGTCAAATAATTCTCAAAAGGCGTTTAACGATATTAAAAAAAAAATATCAATATCGGTTTTGTCGCTGCCTCGTTTCGATACTGCAGCGGACATTGTTGTAGCTTCTGACGCTTCTGAATACAGAATATGAGCAGTAATGCTACACAAATATAAATATAAAGATCGCGGCAGAGAAAAAGTAGAGTGAAATAGTGTACGAAGGTCTAGCGATCACTTTTGCAAAAAAGGAATTTCACAAATTCGACGAATTGCCACCGGTCGTGGGATTTGAGGATTTAAAACTCTTAATGAACTGTTAAAACGAGTAAAGTAATTTTATAAAAAACAAAGAGAAAAAATAGACTTTCTAATGGAAAAGTAAGAAAAAAAAATGATGCTAAAAAATAAAACAAAAGACAGTGTAAGAAAGATTTGTTAATTTGTATAATTTAACTGTTAAATGGTACTGCTTGAGAGCAAGGTTCAATTCAGCCATTCCACAATCATTTATTTTTATATGTCACTCATTTTTCATTCGTTTCATGTTTTGTCCTTACTATGGCGATGGTGTTCTGTCTGTCCTTGTGCAGGCCCCTCTGTGTATGAGCCTGAGTACTTAAATAAAAAGATAGAGAGATGAGAAATCGCAGGAAGTCGATAGGTATCGTTCGTGAGTTCGTGGAGTTGCAGGAAATTGTTGAGAAGTTGTTATAATTCGTTGAGATTTGTTTTGGATTGGTTACAATTGCTGACAGAGTATTTGGGGAATACATCAATTGGTGACAGTCGGTGTCTATCCTCCATGGTATTATCTATCACACTGTATTTATTTGTGCTCGACACTAAGGGGACGTATACAGAAACCACATTATCAAAATAACACTCACAGATTCATTATGACCATGACTGGGAAAAATTAATTCGTGATACGATCTTTTCGTGTTTAAAGAAGATTAATAATCAAAATGTTTTCACTACAGAAGAATATTCGAGTGTTACTCCTCTGCCAGAGGGATTATATTCATTTTATCTCGGATAATACATGTCTCGTAATTGTAACACTTTTGTAAGTCCGGCATTTTGTATTGCCCTATTTTTGAATAAGTATTTTTGAATTGATGAAGTTATGGATGTTATTAGCCGAAAATCACTTAAACATAAAATCGGAGTTTCGTTAGCAACGTTGCTGTGTATAATGTGGAATGGTGCTGCCGAACGCAATGATACAAGATTAATTTACATTTTAAAAGTGATATCAACTTTATTTTCGCAACTTTGAATTGATTAACTTAAAATCAGAAATAGTATTATTTATTAGAGTAAGTCACGTTAACAATTTCGACATACTATCCTCAATGTTTGAAAGTACCATGAAAAATTGTGACACCATGTGTGTTTTACTAAATGTTAGGAAAATAATTTGAAGGCGCCATTGTGAGAAAAGCTGGAAACAGTTCATATACTTGACATTTGTTTTAGTATTATTTGTGAGAAGTCATTTTCCTTTACGTAGCAATCTAAATGCACCAGAGAATAATTGTTTGTTCGCATGCTCTTTGAATATGAACATTGGTCGCTCAAACCACTGATTCTTTTCATTTTCCAACGTAACTGCTATTTTAAAGGGGGGTAGAGTATTTCTATCCATATTCATAATGATTAAGAATATGTATTCACCCCAAAACGACTTTTCTTTGAATATTCGCTTTAGTCTATATATTCTATAGCTTTAAAAATACATATTAATCAGTGTACTAAGGACTTTATTTAATATATGCTTTAGGCATAAAGTCGCAATTTCTGAATTTGCAGGCGGATGCTCTCTCCACCTAGCCGTAGGATGATTATCGTAACTAAAGTTAATGTGAATCCAACAATGCTTTGAGATCAGAACGTGGACGAAAGTTCGACAACGTTTGTTACTCTAGAAGGTGGTCTGCAAATTAAATTATATAACATTTCAAGAAACATCAAGTCTGATACAGTTTTAAATAAAACGCTGGAATGTGAAAATAGATTTTAATGTAATTTATTGCAGACGTAACATATAAAAGAAGTGTAAAATAAGAGGAAGAGAAAAAAATATTAATGATGTGATTTATTGAAAATCCTTTTATCGTACGTTGTTAGCCGGAAGCATATATGATGGGTGTGACCCAAATGATGACCTTCGTGTAAAAAACACAAACATTTTGAAAGACAAATATCTTCCCTCCGACAGACACACATAAACCATATAATCTCGATTAGCGTTTCGACTATTCTTGTTTAGTTCGTCATTTCCATTTAGGTGCAGATGCTTGAGAGAGCAGAGAACTCGACAAGAAACTTTAATTAAATTTATTTTAAGACACCATTGTATTTCGTATTTGAATTACAAATCCAAAAGCATTCTTTTACAATCACCATTCGGAAACAAATAAAACCATTACTATTAATACACTTAAATATGCTTCAATAGAGTATATAATTCACAAACATCTGCTTGTTGAGTGCCTCTTCAGAAACAGTATACAGATTTTCTAACGGGGAAAATATAAATGAATAAGATAGACACGAAATATGTTCGATAGTCTTTATTTCTGCAAGTTTACCATTTTGACTTGAATTCTAAACAAGGCTAGCGTTGTCAGTTTTATCTTTCCAAATGAGATCAAAATCCGTTGAAAGAAAGCTCAGGGGCGATACCTTTAAACAATTTCATGAATTTTTACTCAAAAAGAATCACGTTCAAGTTTTATGTTGTTTTAAAATGATATTGTTTTTACACAACGAACTAGTTATGATATAACCGATTTGGAGGAAGGTTTTGGTAATACAACAAACATTACCAGCGTAATTTACTAATAAGTTATTTTAACATGTATCTGCAACAAGAATTATCATGAATACTTATTCACTATAATTATATTTTATAAATTACACTTTATAAATTATATATCAATGATAAAAATTATTTTATTTTATACAACGTACCGCCTACCGTTATTGAAAATAATAGATTGTCTGCTTACAGTAATGGTAATACAATTATACTATTCAACATACTTAATGAAAGAACAGAGATTTGCAATTTTCCTCTCAATCGTATACAAATGAATTTAGGTTCATATCAACGACTATGTTCCAGAATATTTATTTACTTGTGCTTAATATCCTATAGCCTGAAAAATGAAATATTGTTTACAGGTTCCTAACTATCTCAACTCTTGTGGTGTATATTTACGATGGGAAGGGTGTCATAATGTTGCAATGATCATTCGGGCAACAAATATTACAAATATGTTGTCATTGAAAACATCAAATTTATCGTTATATCTTTACGTTTTCTCTGACATACATGGGAGAATGTTATACAATTGTTCACACACACACACACACACACACACACACACACAATATACACACACAATACATACATATATATATATATATATATATATA
>NC_068987.1:93139474-93143735 GCF_001194135.2 Octopus bimaculoides
TTTTAGGATACTTATCTTACAACACCGCCCAAAGAGAAAGTTTAAAACGAAGTAATTTAAAATGCCACTTACTGCAAATTTGACATAATATATACATATAACACTATTCTTGAAGATATGCAAATATATAGATGAGTTAATGCATTTGTCTCAGTAAGGCGGCGAACTGGCATGACGGGCTAACTGGCATGACGGGCTAACTAGCATGACGGGCTAACTGGCATGTCGGGCTAACTGGCATGACGGGCGAAATGCATAGCGGTATTTCATGTCTCCATGTTCTGAGCTCAAATTCCGCCGAGGTCGACTTTGCTTTCATCCATTCGAGTGTCGATAAATTAAGTACAAGTTTCATACTGGAATCGATCTAATCGACTGGCCCTCTCCCCAAGAATTTCCAGGCCTTGTGCCTCTAGTAGAAAAGAGTATATTTACCTCAGTAAGGCGGCGAGCTTGCAGAAACATTAGCACGCCGGGTGAAATACTTAGCGTTATTTCGTCTGTCTTTACGTTCTGAGTTCAAATTCCGCCGTAGTCGACTTTACCTTTCATCCTTTCGATAAATTAAGTACCAGTTGCGTACTGGGGTCGAACTAATCGACTGTCCCCTCCCCAAAAATTTCGGGCCTTGTGCCTAGAGTAGAAAAGAATATATATATGCTTCACTTAAAGTTACCATGCCCGAAACGTCCTGTGATTTTTTGATGAGGTCGGAATGAAAAGGCACTGGCAGTAAGAGGAAAATGTAGTTTGAGGGATGATAGACTGCGGTGGTTTTGCCCAGATGTAAACAGAATCAGTATAAAAGAATAGACTCTAAATGAGCAAAAATATGAAAATTATGCAAAATAAATTCTGTACTGAAAAATTGATAATGATGTTACAATACGGGAAAAAATACATGAAGAAAACAACTACAATAATGACGAGGACGATAGCTATGGTATTCATGGTAATGATGGTAATAATGGTTCTGTTGATGTGAAAGTTTAAAATAAGACACAAGGAAAGCAAGTTCCTAATGGCTGTATGTTTACGCTTCTATTCCAACCACATTTATAAGAACCTTTATACACACAAATGTCCTTACTGAATAAAAATAGACGAATGAATTATATAAAACAGGAAATAAAGTAACTGGTGCTGTCTAATACAGGTAAATGAACAGAAATATTCATCTCTTCTAAATAACGTTTCTCGTTTATGACAATAAAGTATCTAATTGCGAAAGAACAATAAAACCCGCAACAAAGATGTTTACAATAGTAGCAATATCAACAACAACATGAAAAGAAAATCAAGACACAGCAATAGGGAAGATATATTTCTTTTAAACAATCTGAAAGCCAATTATGTTGTGTTGTGTATTATGTAACGATTGAAATAGGTTCCACTCAACTTGAAACCAACCTTTCTCTTCTTTTTTATTGATACAAACATGGCGTCAATTTCAACATATTCTGTATCTTCTTACATAATATCATTATGGTTGTCATCATCTTCCGTCGGCGTCGTCGTAGTCATCGTCATCGTCGTCGTCGTCGTCGACGTCGTCCTCATCACCATCATCATCATCATCGTCATCATCATGAAAAATTCTTGCCGTCATTCCGTCGTCGTTGCCAAAATCTTCCTTATTGCTAAACAACCATTATGACATCATGATCTCTTATGTTAAAATACTTTATGATTATGGATATATTTGAAATTATGCCGTGACACACAGACACGCGTGAAGATAGATATTCACATCCATCCATACATGATATGATGTCATAAATCGCCTTATAAGGATACTAGCTGTAACTACGACATATATTACAAAACAACTCAGTCAATGGCATCACTGTAACGGCCAACATTATCAAAAATTTCAGATCCCTCTGCACCATTAATAATCGTTAATAACATAACTACACTCTTCACCAAAAACGATATCAATAACAGCGTCGCTACTTCTACAGACGCGAACACTGAACCACCACCATCACTATTATCGTTATTATCATAATTAACATCTAAATCAGTCAATAAACTCAATGTTTATCTGTAATGAAGGATTTCAATTGAAGCAAATCACACAATAATACAGACATGTATACATATGTGTTCTTCGTTGCGCAGAAAACGCAAACACATATAACTACATAGACAAATACACAAAGACTCTAAGGCAATCGCAATGCAGAAACGTACACCCATCCACACTCATGCACACACTTAAACAGAGATGAACACTGGGAAAGCAACAAGGACGCATAGTTTTAACACATATTTGAATAACAGTTAAAGGTAAGTTTTGTGTTCATTTTCTTTAGGAAATACAAAGTGACATACATAACAACAGGTTTTAACATCTTGTCCAACTTAATTACAGGGTTGAATTGCGAACTAATAGAGATGTGATGTATAGAAAAATATTAAAAGGTATCTTGTCGTTCTTTTCTTTCTGTTTTATTTCTTTAATAAATTATATTTCTCTAGTTGTTGCCTGAAATTAAACCTTAATTATTCGACTACTTAATTCAACAAATAAAAATGACAAAACTGAAAACGAGAGAAAAAAATGATGTAATGAACACCTCGATACATGTTTTTGCTGTTCTATTAGCTGATCATGCCAATGATGATGATGATGATGATGATAATAATGAAGGTGATGGTGGTGGTGCTGATGGTGTCAGTGGTGGTTTTGATACTGATGCTGGATGATGATAATATAGATGGTTCTCTTGTTTATCTAAAGCAGATTTGATGATGGAATTAATGATGATTGCTCAAAAGACCTGGGGTCCATTTTGATTAACAGAATTTTTAAAAACGTGTTTTACGATTTCGATTTAATTGATAGTATAAAAGATATTAATTATTTCAACATTATCTTTATTACAGTTGTATGCACTGCGGTTGGTGTACTTTTAAGAAGTGTAGTTCAGGAATGTTGTAAATATAGAGAGGTGATGGCTAAGGATATATTTCTTCTTGTTGCCATTGTTGTTATTGTTGTCGCGATTCTTTCTGCTGAGTTTTAATTAGTTCCTTTGTTTTTCACATTGATGTTCTTAAATATTTAATAAATATCTAAAACTATGAAATAAAGAATATAAAACAGCAGAAATAAATTGCTATTTTTGTATTTATTTTGTAGCGGTTTAATTTTCTTAGAAAGCCAGCTACATACTAATCAGTTCCTGTTTTACCACCTTGGTTAAACTTCTGCTGACAAGACGTTAGTGATTTCCAGCATCTTATATGTCAGTCTCACTCTCACCAAACTATTAGGGAGATTTGTTACTATCTTATTTTCATTAGTGAAGAAAATGACAGTATTTGCCGCAATATAATTCACCGTTATTTATCATGTGTTAGACTAGTATTAGGAGTATAAATTATTTGAATTGTATTTTACAATCAGTTGATCAAATCTTTTGCCCTATCAGGCAATTAGAAACATTGCACTTTTAGATGATGCTATTTGCTCTCCATTAATTAAAAAAAAGGTGTTATGACTGATTTTCTCTCGATTTCAGCCTTGTTTCTGATATGATCTTTTGTTTGTTGATTTTGAAACTCTTTCCAGGAATGGTTGCAAGATGAAAAGCATTCTTTAAAGCGATTGTCCTAATTTATACGCAACTCTGTCTATATGTATCGACGGTTACTTCACGTTCTAATGAGCCTGTGTTGAAGTAGTTATGGCTACCTTCACTAGCTCGTCTCCCACCCTACTTTCAAAATAATGTTTGGCCTATTCGCATCTATCTTTCTCTCTGTTTGAATGGTGAAGTACCAGACGAGTGAGATGTGATATTTTTCAAGCACTAGAGGCGGCTTGTGTTCCCATCAGTTTTTATCGTGGTGTAGGTCCAAATTTTTGTAAATTATCCAGTGAATATATTGTGCAGCTCTATCATTCCAGGTGAGATACTCTGTAGGCGCAAGAAGAGTGCACATGGGGACAACATGGTCAATAGTTTGATTTTGTTGTTGACATACACATGTTGGGCCAGTGTCTTTCTAAAATATGCTGGCCTGGAATTTTCTTGTAGGTAGGTATTGATCCTGGGATGCTATGATAAACCCTTCTGTTTCTGTATTATTATTATTATTATTATTATTATTATTATTGTTATTTTTATTATTATTATTATTTTTATTATTATTATTATTATTATTATTATTTTTATTATTATTATTATTTTTATTATTATTATTATTATTATTATTATTATTTTTATTATTATTATTATTTTTATTATTA
>NC_068987.1:93149106-93156549 GCF_001194135.2 Octopus bimaculoides
TTATTATTATTATTATTATTATTATTATTACGCCCTATGTAAACAAACAAGTTTGTTTTTCGAAGCTCTGAAATGTATGCTAAAACAAGTAGAAAGATAGATTTTATTCAACGCATAGATACTGAACACTATAGATAGAAAGGATAAAATCCGTTTTTCTTTTTAAAAGCAGAAAACTTTGTCGGCAGCCAGCCATGGGAACGAAAGCCGGACGAAATGCTTAGCAGTATTTCGTCTGTCTTTACGTTCAGAGTTGAAATTCCACCGAGGTCAACTTTGCCTTTCATCATTTCGAGGAGTCGATAAATTAAGTACTAATTTCCTACTGGGATCGATCTAATTGACTGCGCCCCTCCCCCAAAAATTTCGGCTCATTGTATTGTATTGAATTATATTGTAATATATACGTTTATAATGCCATCATATTATATTATTATATAACTTAATCGACCCTCGCTATGTACGAATATGTCATTCTCTTTTTACCATTCGTAAGAGCATCTTAATCATCCATTAGTCTACTTTTATCCTCTCTTTTCCAAGCGCTATAACATCTTTCTCCGAGAGAAGTTTGTTTATCACTTCTGCGATTGTATCTGAAGGGAATTTTCACATTAGATGATTCTTCCCAGAAGAGAAAAGAGATCTTTTGAAAGAAATCTGAAATTGAAAGCACCAAAAATGCTTCTAGAGTTCATAAATATGGTTGAATTGTAATAGAATAATTCATTAAGATGTTGATGCTATGCTCTGATTGACAGGAACACAAACGGGCTTTAAGTATTTTGTGGTGTAAAAAGTGAACATTATTGTAAAGGGAGTGAGATTGCTTGAGAATTTCCTATAAAATCCGACAAGCCCACTAAGGTCATCAATGATTAGAAAATCTGCCTCGTAAAATCGTGGTGCCGTATATTGTAAACAGTGTAAGAAAGTAATGAAATATGAAATATACGAAGGACATAAACTTGTGAATTGAAAATTCTGATGATGAATTTGAGTGTAAAACTCGGAAAGTAACATAATAGAAAGAAATGCAGAATTCAACTTTACGGTGATAAAAAAAAAAATCTAAAATGTTCTACATAGAAAGTAAGGACAAGTATAAAAGGACTGGAAGCATGTTAAAAGAATGAAAAATGCAATGCGACGTATTTTTGATATCGGCGTGTTCATGGTACGGAGAAGGAGAAGGAGAAGGAGAAGAAGAAGAAGAAGAAGAAGAAGAAGAAGAAGAAGAAGAAGAAGAAGAAGAAGAAGAAGAAGAAAATGTGTAATAAGAAGACAAGAAGAGAAGGAAAACAACAGTTAATAAAAGCAATCATATCAGCAATTACATCTACACACAGAATCCTCTGGCTCCAATATTTGAAAGAAACTTGCAATCTCGAGAACAGAATGACTGCTATTTCATTAACCAAAAAAAAAAAAAAGAAAACAAATTAATACTTTTCTTTTTCAAAGCCCGTTTTCAAACAACTGGTTTTACTCAAAGTATATTTTTAAATATTTATTTTTTTTCTCAAATGGCCCAAACACAATTTCAAACCATACTAATGTAAAACCTATTGCTAAAGAAACCTTCTAATGAAGAGTGTTCGAATTTTATGAACAACTACCGCCTGCATGAATTACAATTGCGATGGACAGAGTTCCTTCTACGAAGAGGTCTTACAATCTTGGTTCATCGAGAGACTATGCTCATGTTTTGGCATACATATCAAAAATTAAAATGTGCAGTAAAATGCTGTGTGTCATTGCATGAGCCTTGGAAACTTCGCGTTGCATTCCTTGGCTTGACAGATGTCCTCTTGTAAAAATGCCCACCATCAAAGGCGTTTTAACCATGAATATCGCTAAATACACTCAAATATAATCTATCAGTGATTCCAACAAACTGCACATTTATTATGTTTTTTTATATGTGTGTATAATGGCTGCATTAAAAGGAGTTTGAGCCGTATGAAACCCTTCTCATTCGTTGACTCGTCGAAAGCTTTCCTGTCGCATAATGTTACTCTCTGTAAGTCAATGTCTTCAAATGATTTATAATGAAATTTAGAAGTAAACTAGAAATACATATAATAATTGTTCAGAATGTATAATGATTTAATGGAGAATTAAAACTTTCAATGCAGCACTTTCCGATGGAGAAGATTGAGATCAAAATAGAACAGAAAAACTCTAAACAAGAGATGATTGAAATATGAGGGAAAAGGACTACCATAACCGAGGAAATAGGATGAGGTGAAGGTAATCATCTGTTGAAGGGATACCAAGTAAAAGACAGGGAGAGCGAAACTAATAACATCAACACCACCAACAAAATATGTACGATCATTAACAACAAAAACATCAACAGCAACAGCAGCGGAAGTTGTCCATGAGAATGAGAACAAGCCTGTAATGAAGAAGAACTGCAATTAGGAATGTACAAATTACAACACTGCTACGATGGTGTGGTTGCGCTTGCTGCTGTTTTAAGGAGCTTATTTCATCAAAACTGCATAAAACTGCACTCAGTTCACATTACGTGAAAGAAAAAAAAACCATAACTAAAGAAATGGAAAATGATAAAAGGAAAAGCAATGTGAAAATAAAAACATAAGCGGCAAGAATAACTATTACAGTCATATTAAACAAATGATAACGATGACGAGGGTGATGATGATGGTGATGGAAGGGGTGGATCAGCTGGTAGTGATGATGGTGTTGTTGTTGATGATGATGATGCTATTGTAATCATCATCATCATCATTATCATCATCATCGTCGTCGTCGTCGCCATCGTAGTCGTCGTCGTCGTAGTCGTCGTCGGCATCATCATCATCATCATCATCATCATCATCATCATCATCATCGTCATCGTCATCATCATCATCATCATCATCATCATCATCATCATCATCATCATCGTCGTCGTCGTCGTCATCATCATCATCATCATCAACATAGTCATTGTTAATCACGCTAATACTAACAATATAGGAATAATGCAGTGTAAATTAATTAACAGAAATTTTAACGTGCATTCATAAACCAGAAAGAATGATGAGGATAATCATAGTCATTATTATTATTATTATTATTATTATTATTATTATTAGCATTGTGACACACTTATTATTAATCGCTATTATCATTAATATGGAGATGATGATAGTGATGATGATGATGATGATGATGATGATGATGATGATGATGACGATGATGATAATTCTGCTACTGTTGCTGCTAATGATGATCATGATGATGATGATGAAACTAATGGTGGCGGTGGTGGTGGTGGTAGCTGATTTGGAGGAAGTGAAGAAGTATAGAGATTATGAGAGTAATAATGACGTCTGTGAATGTTGTTGAGTTTTATGCAGGCGTTGATCTCAATCATTAACTCATCGAGCACACTCAGATGACAACGATGGTGTTGATAGCGGTGGGGGTGGGGGAATAGCGATTGCTGCTGTGGTCTGTAGCTGAAAGAAATTGACGATAAAGTGTCTAATAGCGATGAACGTCGCTTGGTTGTCCCTGTGATAATGGTGATGATGATGATGATGATGATGATGATGATGATGATGATGATGATGATGATGACGATGATGATGATGATGATGATGATGATGATGATGACGATGATGATGATGATGACGATGATGGTGATGGCAGCCCTGTTTTTGCGGTAAAATTCCGGTAGTGATAATTATAAGTATAACTGTGATTGAACTGACGACGTTGACGACAATGATGATGATGAGGAGGAGGAGGAGGGAGAGGAGGAGGGATGGGAGGAGGGGAAGGAGGGGAGAATGAGGGGGGTGGAGATTAGTACCGCAGTCGAGGACGAGGACGGCGATGATTATGTCGATTGCGTGTGATGAGGATGATGACCGGGAGAACGAGGAGGGCTAACGATGATCCTGATGATGATGATGTCACCTAATTATACAAAAATTTTGATGGTGGTGACAAGGGCTGTGGCGATGCAGATTGTGATAATGATACTGCAAATAATGGTGATGATGATGATGATGATGATGATGATGATGATGATGGCGATGCTGACAGTGCTGACTGAGAATCGAGCTGCTGCAGGAGAAGCAACAAACTATTTCATCATCAAGTGTCAATCAGTGAGGAGAGATTCAGTAATGAAGATAATGACGCTTGTTGTTTACGGCCTGCTTCATTGAAGATGGCGATGATTGCAGCGATTCTGGCTGATGAAGCAGTCATCACAATCACAACAACAACGAAGAGACGCAGGTGATGATGATGATGAGGATGCTGCTGATGATGATGATGACGATGCTGATGATGATGATGATGATGAGGAGGATGCTGATGATGATGATGAGGATGCTGATGATGATGAGGATGATGATGATGAGGATGCTGATGATGATGATGAGGAGGATGCTGCTGCTGATGATGATGAGGATGCTGATGATGATGATGATGCTGAGGATGCTGATGATGATGATGATGAGGATGCTGCTGCTGCTGATGATGATGATTATGGGGCTCTGCTGCTGCTGTTGCTGGAGCTGTGTTGGTGATAATGCTGGTTGTGTTGACGTCAAGGACGAGAATGATCACGAAGAGGGACGGGAACGATGGCGATGGTGATGGTGTTGGTGATGGAGAATGTACTTTCTTGGCTAGGGTGGTGGTTATAATTGTGTAGATAGAAGTATTGATGATGATTTATAATAATAATTATTATTAGTAGTAGTAGTAGCAGTATTAGTGCCAGTAGCAGCAGCAGTAACAGTGGTTGTAGTAGTAGTAGTAGTAGTAGTAGTAGTGAGATAATGATGATGATGATGATGATGATGACGACAACAACATAAATGACGATTGCATTGATGGGAAAATCATGAATAAGTCAGATTAGCGATATCGAATATTTTTACTGTTAATGCAGCCGATCATGCTGCTACTGGTATAGATGAAGCTGATCATGACGCTATTGATAATGATGGTAATGATAATCATTATCATCATATCCATCATCACTATCGACATGATCTTCATCGTCAGCAGGCGCAGCTCAATATATTGTTTAGGGTGCTTTACATGGCAGTCAAAATATGTTCCCATTGTATAGACAATAGGAACCAAAGACATTATTACATACATACAATGAGAGGAAACACGACTCTTTTGTGAGGAACGACATCAAACCCGAACATATTGAATGGCATCAATCCCATTTAGAACATGAATCGGAGGGAAAAAATCATTGATTCTGCACAATCAGATAATATTGATAGGATGTGGTGACATAGCAAGAAAATTTAAATTATTTAAACAAATAAGTAAATAAAAAATATGGGATAAAATCAATGATTCCAGCTTTATTTGTATTTTTTGTATATTTATTGCAATACACAACAACATTGAAGGCATCGAGTTGAAATATATTGGATCGAAAATCTGTAAGACCTGTTGTCTCAATGCAAATGTTGCTGTATTACGAAAATGTTACCAAAGAAAGTAACAAAAGTTAGAATCTGTCGTAATAAATTTGTTAGAGAATAAAACTGTGTTTCTCATAAAGAATATTTTAAATAAATTTTGAAGGAAATATTGCATTTAATTATAGTTTCAAGTCAACAAATATTAACAGATAAATTCGCAAATCAACATGATATATGCTACTGCACGGTAGAAAATTATATTTGTAAATTAAAATAATTGCATCTGAGAGAACATAATAAGTACACTGTCATTGCGATAGGGTATACATAATCATACTTCATCCGTGATACATACAGGAAGGCATGAACAAAAATGTTTCAACGACATGAATCTAGAATTAATAAAAACAGAAACGCGAATGATTAGAGTATCTAATGCCGCGTAATAATGGTTTGTTGTGTTTAAGGACCACAGTTTCAGTGTGAGGACAATGATTATTGTAGCTTTATTAACCTGGTCAAGCCTACGGTAGATATATTAGACCATGAACTATCTGACAAAGTTTTGTTATATATTGAATTACTTTATATATGTCTACATCATGCGATATATTCAACTGCGGAGTATATGCTTACTGCACCCTTCAAGTCGAATGACCGTTCAGACGCCTCTCTTGCTGTTCACGTTGAGCTATTATAAATAGCGCTGGACATTATACAGAAGTAGTTTTACTTAACATTAATAGAGTCGGTTCAGTTTTCATGGGTCAAACTGAGTGTTATAGTGGGCTTATAGTTGCTGGTTCTATTGGTTATGGTAGAACTCACCATGGTATAGCGCAGGAATATTCAAAAATAGCCGTCGTGGTAGTTACAATGTTGTATACTAAAGATCGGGATAGAAGAAAAGAAAAAAAATCTTAGTCGCAAAGAGATCATGGGAGAGAAATTCCAATTAAGTCATTTCTATCAGCTGTTTCGTTCTAAACTTCTGAGAAAGAATACACAATTATTTTAAGAAAAATCCGTCGCGTCTAAACGTACCGGTAGAATTATGGATTGCACGGAAATTTATTTATTTATTTATTTTTATAATGTCTACTAATGATTGGTGTATCGATTTACTTCTACATCTTTAAATTACCTCTTTCTTTTCGATATGTATACATGTAGCATGTACGTACTCGCACTCGCGCGCGCACACAAACATACACCCACAGGCTCGTAAAAACACGCACGCGCGCACACACAGCAGAATATGCAGCTACGCACACATACAGATCCACATTCATCCATTCATAACCATGCGTACCTCTATTTCTCTATTTCTCTCTATACATATATATATATATATATATATATATATATATATGTGTGTGTGTGTGTGTGTGTGTGTGTGTATGTATACACATACACACGCATATATATATATATTGATGCACACAGTCACACGTTTGTGTGTATGGATTTATGTTTGTATGTATCCATGTATCTATTTAAAGATTACGTGCAGAGGGCTGCGAGTATATTGCACAAATCTACGTGAGTTTGTATACATTAAACGCACTTTTAAATTTACACTTATTTCGATTACACCAGGTCATCATAGCTTGATTTTCATGAATAATGTCAACTTGCCCTTTTCAAATATAGCCTAATATTATTATTGCTCCTAGCAACAGGCTCATTAGTCATCCGCCAAACACTAAACTCACAACAATTAAACTACATAAAAATATAACCAGATTACCAACCTCACCTTAACACACGCAGCTTCACCTTCGCTATTGCAAAACTCTTTCGTAGATTTCCCTCCAAAATATTCACAGACTTGAAGCAATTATATTTGAAGGAATTCTTAATCCTTTACCTGCACTTTGGAATAATAATAATAATAATAATAATCATAATAATAATAATAATAATAATAATAATAATAATAATAATAATAATAATAAGAAGAAGAAGAAGAAGAAGAAGAAGAAGAAGAAGGAGAAAAAGAAAAAGAAGAACAAGAGGAAGG
>NC_068987.1:93156559-93161907 GCF_001194135.2 Octopus bimaculoides
AGAAGAAGAGGAAGGAGGGGACGAAAGGAAAAAGTAGTAGAAGTAGTAGTAGTAGTAGTAGTAGTAGTAGTAGTAGTAGTAGTAGTAGTAGTAGCAGCTAAAGAAGAAGAAGGAAAAGAGAAGAAAGAAAAGAAGTATAAGAACGAAAGGAAGAAGAACAACAAGAAGAAAAGAAGAAGAAAAAGCTAAAGTAAAGAATAAGAAAAGGAAGAAAAACAAGGATACAAGAAGAAGGAGAAGAAGAAGAAGAAGAACGGGAAGAAGAAAAAAAGAAGTGAAAGAGAAGGTGAATTTGAGAGCTAAATCTGTTATTGTTAAACGTTTAGGTACTATATATAGAAAACTCACAAACTAGATTAATTGATAGGAAGATGTGAAGAGAGCCTTTAATTTTCACGTTGCTACCCTATAGATATTATGTGTCCTTACTTCGTGGGGCATGGTTCTTCTTACTCTATATTTGGGCCTCGTATTCATACGTATACATACACAAACACCCGCACACTCATTCACACACACACACATACATATTCACACGTGCACAGGAGAACCGCACGCATATATGTACATGTATATTCATGTGTGTACACCACGAGTGCCTGCCTTCGTGTGCATGTCAGCGTGCACAATTCATAACAGGTTAAATAAGTAAATATCGAGCCGAAGGCATTACAATATATAGAGATATGAGGAATACATTAAAAAAAATTAAAGTGACATCCATGTTTCTATTAAACTGATATATATATATGCGCCTGTGTGTGTGTTTGTGCAAGTACATACACACACACACACACACACACACACACACCCACACACACACACATATATATATATATATATATATATATATATATATATATATATATATATATATATATATATGTGTATATATATATATATATATATGTATGTATGTATGTATGTCTCTCTATATATATATGTATGTGTATATATATGCGTGTATATTTGCATTTTTAGATACACGTATACATGCATATATATACATACTTGCATATAGATATGATAGATAGATGACAATTTCTATATATATATATTCACCTCTGATCCGAACGAGTAATTATTTTGAATGAAACAAAATTATATAATTATCTCTGATGTAATTATCTCCATTTAATTATCTGAAAGTTTCACGAAATTGACATTATTTTCACATTTATAACTTCAATAAGCCCAGATATGTAGGTGCAATGAGTCATTTCCATTCCGTTATTTTTATTTTTGTCCTGACCAGTTAATAATGTATGTCAATATCTCTCACTCCTTGTGCACGACCGACTTATTTTCAAAATCACTCTTATTTCATCCGCTCATTGCCCAGGTAACTTTAACAGAACATCGTTATATATCTTTGTTTTTTCGTCTTCAAGGCATTTGTATATTGCTTCATGCATAACAATTTTCGAGACAAAGAAAAAAGTCACTTATATTTCTATCATTTTCAGTTGTGACTCGTTAAAAAAAATAGTCCATATTTTCAGTCCCCTCTTGTCCTTTTGCTGGATATTAAATTGCCGAAATTATTTTCCTAATCTATTCTGATTATGAAATGCATTAGGTAGTGAAATGTATTTTAGGATTTTACAATTCGACAGTTAACCCGTGCATCATAATCTAATCAGGGGTATATGTGAACCTAATAATTAGTAAAAGAATATATGTAGAATTCTATAAAGGGCATAGTTAATTTAAAACACGATAAGCATACGCACGTATAGTTACATATTGCATACATATACATACATACATGTTTCAGCATATCAGTTATGTAACTATATATATGATTGACCGTTAGCTACTAAAGCCTTCTTTTTTATTTCTCTCTTTTTATTCTCTCTTTTTTTTTATATTCTCTCTCTGTTTATTTTCTCGAGCTGATTTCTATTGAAGTGCATAGGCTCGAAACATAAAAGACTTTCTCACCTTCCCAAGCGTTAAACTAATGCACCTGTTTCTTGTTCACTCTCTTGTCTTCGTTTTTTTTTTGTTTTTTTTTGTAGATTCCAACTATATGTAAATATACACACACATGCGCCCCGCGCGCGCATATATATTAGCTTCACTAGTCATAAATCTTGTCACTGTCTGGTATCTTTATCTCAGAACTGTCTGAGATAACGGTATTTTGGTTCAACAACGCCCTTCGTTCCCGACGCGTTGTTCCATTCAAAAGAATTGGAACTCTATTCCAGTGTATGTATGTTTGTGTAAGTGAATATGTTTGTGTGCGCGTGTGTCTCTATGAACCTATTGATTAGACCTCATACCGGTACTCATACCAATATCTCTGTACATACTGATTATTTGATAATCGTCCACTTTTTCACCGTTTGCAATTACAATACATCGCAGTGTAATTTCTTACAGCTCAGTCATTTTCTTTGTTGTTGTTTGCCTCCGGTTCAGTGCCTGTCAAGTGGAACTTAAATATAAAAAAAACATTCAATATCTTGACCGCCGTAACGTATCAAGACATTTAAAAAATATTGCAGAAGAACACTGAATTTGAATAATTTCATTATCTTTCTTTCAAATACCTAATTCCTGATCAGATAGAATTATGTATCAAAATCCTTTTAATCAAAATTATCTCATTTTTTCTTTATGATATATGTTCTACATTTACAGGTAAAGTGTCAAATTCTCAAGAATTTAATCTTTGGGACTTCATGATTAAATTTTGTGTGCGCTTTTCTGAAAAATAAATTATTAAAAAATTGCATGGTGAGATTTTTTTATAGGTATCTTTATAAACAGCTGCTTTAAAAAGATACAAAAATACAGAAAGATATGAAATATTAAGCGTCATACATTTCTCCATATTTATGTATAAAAATCTATGAATACAATATGAATATGACGTCGAAGAGTATCTGTAGCCTATATTTTAAATGCCTTCGTTATTATATATCTAACATTCCACAGCGGGCTTATGACGCTGCTTTTCAGAAACTACTTTTTCTAATAACCTTGCTTTATTTTCTTTCAATATATGTATTGTAAACTACAATACATATATTGAAAGCAAAAGTGAAGCCCTGAATATCAAGCATAATTTCCAATGCTTAACATCAAATAAATTCAAGTTCATAATTCAGGGAGTCAAATCATGAAGAAAATTTAAAAAGAAAGAAATGTTTTGATCATTTTACTTGTTATATTTTTGAGAAGTTTCAATAATAGAGATATGTACCAACAAAATCTCATATTCTACACAAGTACTTGTCGCACTTGAAAAATTAGTTGGTTCCTCCTGTTCAAAACGATTAATACCACTTTCCAGACATTCAATTTCTTATATGTAGCTGTCTAATGCTATGTGACTATAAGCAGGAATTCCAAATTGATCCAGAAAATTTTCATGAACATTAATGATATGTGTGAGCATATGAAGACACTTATAAATTAAATTATGGAAAGCGACTTCTGTTTATGCAAAACTACTGATATGTGATTAAGACATATAATCCCTTCTGCTGTGGTTGGAGATGCGGCCTATGAATGCCTGTATAGATTATTAGAGATGGCATGAGAAATGAGAAACTGCTGCTGTATATGTGACAGAGCCTGCGAGATATGTACCAACATTATCACATGCGCATATATGACATTATTGCTATTGATATTGTTATTATTATTATCATTATTATTATTATTATTATTATTATTATTATTATTATTATTATTATTATTATTATTATTATTATTATTATTCAGTAGTTTTATTTTTATCACGTGCTTTCTGTGTGCCTTGAATATGTGCTGTGGTGTGTTGTGGTGCTCTTATGTTTACTGTATTGAAAGTGTTTTGCGTAGGATGTGTGCGGTGCCTAGTAGTGCTATTTTCTGTATGTTATATATATTTGTTAGTCCTGGTGATTTTGTTATGTATTTGCCTGAATCTTTTTTTTTTTGTTATACCTAATGCGCCCAATATAAGAGGAGTTGCTTCTGTTTTTAGACTCCACATTCGAGTTACCTCTATTTCCAGATCTTTGTATTTGGAAAGTTCCTCCGTTTCTTTTAGAGAAACATTGTCATCTGTTGGTATTGATACATTGATTAGAGAGCATATTTTTCGTCGTGGATCTCTGACAACTATAACCGGTCTGTGTAACCTTTATTTCTCTATCCCTGTGTATTGGCATAGCTTCCAGTCCCAGTTCTGTCATGTCTGTGAATATATTCCTTCTTAGTCAGGCTGGGAGGCCAGAGATAATATGATTTATTGTTTCTTCTCTATCACCACATATTTTCTGAAGTTACATTACGTGTTTTTGGTAATTTCTGTTGGCAAGCTTTTGATCTTGTGCTGCAATATACAATCCTTCAGTCCCAGCTTTGAGTCCAGGGCTTCTCAGTCATTGTTGAAATTTTGCTGTTTCTTTTCTGTTTAGTTTAACCCAATATTTGCCATGTAGCGGCTTTTATTGCCACCGTTTTATAATAATCCGTTGCTGTCCCAGTTTTAGTTTGGATTTCAGTCGTTTTACAGCTTTTGGTATTTTTTTCTTTTACTTCATAGTTGTTAGGTACTATGACTTATTTTTGTATTTACCAGCGTCTTGAAGACTGAAAACAGTTGCTTTGTTTTGTTCATGTTTTGTGGTTGTTTGTATTAATTTTGTGGCTACGTATATTATTTAGTAATAGTTTTCTAGCGGCATAAGATCTCTACACCTTCGATATGTTGTATATATAATCTTTCTATGTCAGATTTTGGGTGTTGCATCCTAAATCCTGTCATTATTTTTCTTGTTTACCTGTCTATTTTGATTAGTTTATTTAGAGTCCAGTTCAGAATATTATAGCTCTAACTTATAATTCGGACGGCTAGATTGTTGGCACCTATTATCTTGTTTTTCGCATTGAGCGCTATATTCAGTATTAATCTAATTCAACTATAGTATTCCTATCATATCTCATCTGTCATTTATGTGTGTTGTATCGTATCTAGTACGTCGATCCCTAAGTATTTGTATGCCTGGCGTTGGTCTAATTCTCTTACTCCATTTGACTTATGTAGTGTGATGTTATTACTCTTATCTAGTTTTCATATTTTCAAGGTTGCTTTGGCACATTTTTTAAAGCCAAATTGCATGTTTATATATATATATATATATATATATATATATATATATATATATATTTATATGTATGTATATACATATATATGTGCGCACAGAGATATATAGATACATGCATACATGCACACATTCAGACAGACAGCTAGAGAGATATACACAGATATATAGATAAAAATAGAGAGATGGGAATATATATACATACATACACACACATCTATGCATGTATACATATATATATAT
>NC_068987.1:93162137-93162542 GCF_001194135.2 Octopus bimaculoides
GTCATAATTGTTTCGCTAATCCAGGATCTTGTTTTAGGAATTCCCAATAAGTTATGAATAAGCAATTGGTAAATTCCGTTATATATTGATGTCAAATTAGTTAACAGATAGTAAGAATTCACATAAAGTAACCCCGAAAAGGGCTTTAATGCGTTCCCAGAGTATATAGAACATAGGAGGAATTACTACTTAGGTATGTATAGTAAAATCGTGAAGCATGTTACGTAATAACGGGCTAATCAGATATGAGATAATAACAATTCAAAGAAATTAACTGTGAAAAAAAGCTTTTGTGTCTTCCTAGAGAATATTACTCTCAGGCGCGCTAGTGTTGGTATATTCATGAATAAGTCACTAACTGAAATAAATGGATCTATTGTTTAGGAGAATAGTATTTACTTGTTT
>NC_068987.1:93162665-93163424 GCF_001194135.2 Octopus bimaculoides
ATATATATATATATATAAAGATCCCTTGCAGAAGCCCTGTTATCGATTTTTTCAACAATCTGTGTATGGCATGAAGTTGTTTCCAGACATGAGTTCTACTCACGTCTTATGTTTCATCAAAATCGATAAAACGATGTAGGAGGAGTTAGATAACAACTCCACAAACATTTCCACAGACAGAATTTCCCACATATGTAGAATATAAATATATATAGATATATATATATAGGGAGAGAGAGAGAGATAGGGAGAAGAGATTAAGTGTAGGGGAAGATGAACAGCAAATTTGTATTGCAGTGCATAAAGCACAATCGACAAATCCAATATTCTCATTGTCGTTCATTTGTCTGTCAATTGTATTTGTTATTTTATCACTTCTGCTTTCTTAAATGTCGGTATAAGATTAAAATATACCCATACTTCATCGACAACTTATACTTATCCCCTTGTGGTGAAATACTGTGTGGCGTTTATGGTGATTTTTCGTTTCTATTTTTTTTTTCACATGATCCTATTTCCCATTCCTGTTTTTTTTTTGTTTATTGCGTATCCATTTCCGTTTTGTCCGCGTAGGTTTCCGAAACGTAAAGAATTAAGAAAATGTGTGTTCTCTGTGTTTCCTGCGAAATGAATATCTGATCGGTATTCGTATGCCAACAAAACGTAATGAATTACCATTTCTCATAGTTCGATTGTAAGCCTTTGCTATCTTACACCTAACTGTCCGTCCGATAATGAAAAAAAAAAAAAAAAAAAAAA
>NC_068987.1:93163651-93165523 GCF_001194135.2 Octopus bimaculoides
CTTCTTCTTCTTCTTCTTCTTCTTCTTCTTCTTCTTCTTCTTCTTCTTCTTCTTCTTCTTCTTCTTCTTCTTCTTCTTCTTCTTCTTCTTCTTCATTTGCACTCTTCTGTAACTTTACATTTCTACTGCGTTTTTCAATCAATTTCTTTCATTATGACATCTTATCTTTACCTTTACGCATGTGGGGTTTTACTCTGTTTTCGTTTGTTTAGCTTTTGGTTCCATTAGAGTTGATTCATTGCTTCTCTTACAGGAATCTATTCCTTTTATTTCGTTCTCGTTTGTTTTTTTCGAAATCTACTAAATTTTCCTACACCAAATCTATCACAACAAATAGCATAACTGTTTTGAAATTCCTCTGCTATAATATATATATAATTCTTGTAAATTTTCAAATTTCTCTTCCTACTTGGCTATTCATTTCTGTTTTAGTTAAATCTCAGATGAAATCTATTCAAGGGTAAGATTTCCTTGTTTTGATTTGAGAGGGTCATTACACCATTAATAATAAACTCATGAACACACTGGCTGTGGTTATTATTATAGGCGTAATAATCTCCCAAGACACATCGAGATATGTTTCTGCACACGAATTTCCGTCAAGAATCTTGCAAACCAAATACGAAAATTCCCTTCAAGTGTTTCACACATTTTTAATTTAATACACTGCTATACTAGTCTTCCCATAAGGGTATAGGGTGTGATTTAATTAGAATTTCATTGGTGTTTGTTTAAATGATTTAGGTAGTAAACCGACGGTAACGTAACTGTTATAACCCAGACTAAATCCATGGCTATATAAAAAGTTCGATTACTTATATGGTCCTTTTATTCATTCCTCAAATTTGAAAGTGAGGTAAATTAACAGATATAAATCGAGTAATGATACTTATATCATTCATAACGTATATGCAAATATAAACGCATGCCTGTCTTTATTTGACTTTACTAATTTTGATACAAAATATGTAGACAAGGAAGAATGTCAAGAGAGGCTTTGCATCCTAAATTCCAAAGCTTTATGTAATTAAGAGATGTGTTCCAACTTTCTTTCTTGTATACAAACGAACAAACCAAACACCTTTTGATTTGTGCAGACGTTTATCCATCTTAAGTGAAAATTATGAACGCATTTCAAATGGCATTAGGAAATTAATGGCATAAGTGTGTACGTTATTTAGAATTTAGACCCATAACGTGGAAACGTGCAAGATTTTGTCATCAAGGGACTTTGGTATGTAAACACAGAATTCGCCGAAAATATACAAGAGTATGTTATGAGATGCCAAAGTTTAAGGATTTAAATCCTTGATAGCACTGAATTAAGTCAGAGAGCGTCTGCCACATTTGTCGCTGTTTAGTGTCGTACCCTTTGTAACGGAAACAAAATCCTGAATATTTCGACAAAAAGCATTGTAATTAAAGATTACACTTTTCCATATCCCTGGAGGGTTGTAGTGACAATAAATTCTACAAAAATTCGCACACAGATTGGTGCGGCAGACGGAATATATGTTTCAATCAAAGATCTATACCAAGTGTTACCTGAGTATCAGATGATGGTACTAATGGTGCTAAACGCTATGATGGCGTCAGTGTACCCACAATGAATATATTTATCATAAACAATATTGTTAAACAGTTAAAATGTATAATGCACATTCATAACTTACATTGAAGACACCAAAATTGCAAGGAAAGCTATCCGTGATTACGGACGCAATAACGAAACGACAAATGCCTAGAATATAACAAACACTGTCAAAGCTTCGGATAGTAGTTCTGTTGACTACGAGAAGGATTTGTTAATTACACTCTGATGATGAAAAAACGTGCAGAAACCCGTTTTCTCTCTCTCGTTCTTTATATATA
>NC_068987.1:93165533-93169343 GCF_001194135.2 Octopus bimaculoides
TTTATCATTTTCCGTGTTTCAGTCATTTGACTGCGGCCATGCTGGAGCACGGACTTTAGTCGAGCAAATCGACTCCAGAGCTGATCCTTTGTAAGAATAGTACTTATTCTATCGGACTCTTAGGCTGAACCGCTGGGTTACAGGGACGTAAACGCACCAGCATCGGTTGTGAAGTGATGTTGGGGGAATTAGCACAGAAACACATACACGCACACACACACACCTGTATATATGACGGGCTTCTTTCAGATTACATCCACCAAATCCACTCACAAGGCTTTGGTCGGCCCGAGGGTATAGTAGAAAACACTTGCCCAAGGTGCCACACATAAGTCTATCTATCTATCTATCTATCTATCTATCTATCTATCTATCTATCTATCTATCTATCTATATAGATAGATAGATATATAGATAGATAGATAGATAGATAGATAGATAGATAGATAGATAGATAAATAGATAAATAGATAGATAGATAGACAGGACAGATGTAGATATAAATGTATATTTATATATATGTGTGCACTCGCGTGTGTATGTGTGTGTGTATATATATACATACATACATATATGCAAACATACAAATGCATATACATATATACACATATGTATATATATATATATAGATACACACGCACAGACACACATATATATACACGCAGAAAAGTGAGCGGGAGAGAGAGAAGGGGAACAGAGAAAGAGATCAGATATTGTGTGAGATGCATATGATTGTAAATATCACCCAGTATCTGACATAAACATTTCCATATTAAAACGAGAATAAGGAAACTTAAAATAGACAATGAAATTATAGGAATCAAGAACGATCAGGACGAGAACTACACAAATCCAGTTACGTCTCCATCTTTACGCCTTCTGCCAATCTTATGCCCATTATTTGAGAAAACGTTTATTAAATGTTATAATACAGAACGTACCCTCAAGCTAAACATGTCAAGTGTGCAAACCGGGAAAAGATTTAATCGAATGAATTTTGGAAATATTTTCGTAAATCTTGACTGAAATGCAACTTCAAGGATGAGAAAGTAATAATTTTGCCTTCTAAATGTAAGCTTCATATGCACTCATAAATATGTTCTATATATACATATATGCACACACAGACATACACAAACAGACACACACAGACATATATATATATATATATATATATATATATATATATACATATATAAACATGTATATAGGTGGTGTAGTTGTGATGTAATGTAAATGAGTCAGTTTTAATAAAATGATTATGAGAAATATAATTGCAGAAACGGAAGCCTCTCCAAACCACATATATACTACTGTTAATTTGGGATGATTTGCCATTCTACAACCACATGATTTTTTTATTCCTTATATATAATCCTAATAATTTCCTGGGGCTCGAACTCGTATCATTAATATTTAAGACAGATTTTTTCGAATCACTGAGCTTCAGACTAATTCTTTATCGAATTGTGGGATATTAATTTTCATAGAAGCATTAACAGACATATTGTGCTGATATCTCGTCTGCCTCTTTTATTTGCCCAAGTTTCCACTGAAGTTCAAGAACAACATATAATTAGAAATCAACTGTAACTATATGCGAGGAAATCGACCATTTCATTGGTTGTGTTGGATAGAATGGTAATTAAATGATAAAACAACGGATATCAGTCACTCATAAATTCAGCTGCCGTGTGCTTAAGATGAAAGAACGAAAAAATAACGGCTATGACAACAAAAACAAAGGCAATAACAACAACAAAATCGGCAATAGAAAAAAAACAAAACAAAACAAAATGAAGAACAATGGCTGCTGAACAACAAAATGCTATATCTGTAATCTGATTTCTGCGAGTTATTGATTACGTATTTTGTTTATTAAGAATTATCCCAAACATCATGTGATTAATTTACACAAATCAAATGATAATGTTCTTTCTAATTCATCAAAGAAAATATATAACTATGTGTATTTGTGTTTTTGTTTGTTTCTTTCCACGTCTCTCTATGTTCATGTGAGTATTTCGGTATGTGTGTCCGTGTGCATATATATATATATATATATATATATATATATATGTATGTGAGTGTGTGTACATATTTTACTATGTGTGTAAGAGAGCAATAGACGGATGCAGATAACATATTCAAGTTGTGTATGAAAACTGTTTCTTGTGAGAATTTAAACGTCTCATATGCATGAGAAGTGATTATAGCCTCAATGAATCGTCTGAAGGGCTATGATCGCTTCAATTCATACAGTATTTTCATGAAGTTGCCTCTAAAATAGTCAAATGATGCCGTACAAAAAGAACACACATATTTCTCAAATCATTTCTTAATATACTTAAAATCGATAAATTAAGTACCAGTTGCGTATTTGGATCGATCTAATTGACTGGCACTTTCGCCACAAATTTCGGGTCTTGTCCGTAAAGTAGAAAAGAATAGGCGTGTATGTATATGTGGTATATATACACATAGTCGTCGTGTATACTCACATATATATGGTGTGGATTATAAATAGGTTTAATACACTGTTGTGACTACATAGCACTACTGCCGTCGTACTGTGAGCAATTCTTGGTAAGTTTGTTGCAACCAGACTTTGATATTTTGAATTTTTTTTTTTTTTTGCTATCACTATCACTGATATTTTGTTATCAGTATCCCTTATTATGTTTAAGTGACTTATGCCATGCCAGCTCCCAAGCGAAGAACGCGCGGCCTTCCATTCTCAATACCACCGCGTTAGACTAAGGATTTATGTATGGATAATACTTTCTACTGGAAGAACAATACCACAAATTTGGAGGTAGGGATTAAGTCAATTACACCGACCCCAGTGCGTAAATGGTACTTATTTAATCGACCCCGAAATGATGAAAGGCAAAATCGACCTCGGCGGAATTTGAACCCAGAAAGCGAAGAGAGACCTAGTAAGCATTTCCACTGTCGTGCTAACGATTCTGCTAGTTCTCTGCCTTAAGCACTTATAAATAATGACGTCCGGTCTAATACATCAGAAATGCATAATTTCATTAATCCTGCCAGGAGGGTATTTAGGGAAAACCTGCCCATGTGATTTTGAGAGATGAAATGTGTGCTTCTTCAAAAATTATCGGCTTATCTTTAAGTCACCCCACCATAGAGACATAAGGTCTCTCGAATTAAGTGTCCTGCCATATGCTTTATAGACATCTTTCTTCTTCTATCATTAATTAAATCTTAACAATGCCTTGTCAAATAATAACATACACTAAAATGAAGCATATATATATACGTATATTTATCTGCCTGCACATGTGTGTGTGTGCGTGTATATGTGTGTGCGTATTTCTTGGTATATTTCCTTCGTCTATATTGAACGAATTTATGTAAATAAAAGTGAAAATATCAATGCCCTAAAGTGAATCACAAATATATCTAGCCAATACGTAGATGTCTTATGCCAAGAATGCAAGGAGTTCTCTCAGATTACACTGTAACATCCGTTTACATCAATTGAGGTTTACAGACAACATATGACAAGCATAAGTAGATCATAGTAACACATTCCCAACTATATCTCATATGTAAAATACCAGGATAAGAATTTCGCTATCAGTTCTCAAGTGAGGGGTTAAGGTTTTAAATATGCATACCACAAAATATTCACGCGCAGGGCGAAATCCATTTAAAAGAAAACAGGTCACGGCATGTTCAATCGAAGAAATGAATATATGAGTACATGTGTCTGTGCGTGTATATGCCTACGCGCGTGTTAGTGTGCGTATGTGTGTATATATATATATATATATATATATATAT
>NC_068987.1:93170170-93178097 GCF_001194135.2 Octopus bimaculoides
ATATATATATATATATATATATATACATATATATATATACATATATTTAGACTACATTTGTGTATATATACTCATAGATCAATATATCGATATATAGTGAGACATTTCTACTTATATGGGAAAAATTTACTATTTGATACCCAAGGCCTATAATGTTCAAAAGATAACAAGGAATGATGTTGTTCCTTGTCTTCTATAAGAAACTACAGAGAAAATGACATTTAATCAAAGTCTTACCGAGAATCCCCAAGCTGAATTTCTTCTTTGCTTAGTTGAAACGAATCATAAATTTTGATGTGGTTTACTTTCTTTTTTTTTCTAGAGTATATTTACCTCCAATGCAGATAATTTTTTTCAATAAAATCATTTATGTATACTGCTACAGAGATTTTTAACTGGTGAATACTGCTAGTATAACTGTTGGTACATTGGCCTGGTTGTTAACGCGTTGCGGTTTGGGCTGATTTTCGTAAATTTCTGCTTCAGAAGCTATTGCGGTGATAGTCATCTTAAAAATATTTACAATAATAATAGAATTATTGGTTTTGGTGTAGAGACTATTTGCATATATCACAGTGGTGGTGGGTGGTGGCAGTGAAGGTGATAGTGCGAGAATGTTAGAAGTATAAAGTCCTGATCATAATTCAACAGATTACTTTATTTAATACCAATATTTCCTTCGTGGCTGTCAAGATATATGCGGAAAAATAAAGGGTTTTGCTGTAGAAACGATATTTGAAATACTTAAAAACGAAGAGAAAAAGAAAGATTAGAACGTGTTGTCATTTCCGGAATGATATACATTGTATATTACCTTGCCCGTATTTTTATTAGTAATGATGTAAGAAGCTTCACATAGACTTTTTCTTGTGAGATATCATGCTAATATGTTTCTGAACGTTTGAAACAAACGTCGATGCCATCATGCTAACAATGCATTTATATATATATTTTTTATCGGAACTCAGAAAGTTCTTATAAAGCATCTCGTCATTACTTTAAAAGGAAAATAGTTTCGTTATATCCCTGACAAATACAGCCCCGGGAATTTACTTACATTCAAAACATATTAGGAATATAATGTAGACAGATGAAATATATCTTATTTTATATATGCAAATAGGAGACTGCCAACAAAGATTCATCTTCAGTTGCATTCAAATCCCAAAGTGCTAAAAGCGAAGGAATATCTGTCGATTGTGCGTCAACTATAAGTATTAATACGCTAAGGCCAAATGCGTTGCGCTGTCAGGTGGTTGACCGAAATGACAGCCGGAGAACGAGAGAAGTGTTAATGACGAGGGGTAGAGTGGAAGAAATAATTATCATGTGGTTAGAACCCTGCTATACTCTTTCACCACAACTTTCTCTCACTCTTTCTTCTTGTTTCTGTTGTTCCTGTATTTCAAAAGCCCAGCCTTGTCACACTGTGTCACGCTGAATCTCCCCGAGAACTACGTTGAGGGTACACGCGTCTGTGGAGTTCTCAGCTAGTTGCACGTTAATTTCACGAGCAGGCTGTTCTGTTGATCGGATCAATTGGAACCCACGTCGTTGTAACCGACGGTGTGCCACCACGATTCACATTGACAAATGCATTGGAAGCAAATACATTGAAGACAAATACATTGAAGACAAATACATTGAAGACAAATACATTGACAGTCGGAAGAAAGAAAACTTACATTACATATCTTAATAATCTTATCACAGATAGAAAGAGAGATCTTTCGATGGAAGTGAAATGACAAACCAAAATAGCGGTGGATATTCTTTTGTTTTTCATTTGTTTTTATTTGTTAATTTGTTATTTAGCGATACATCGACTGCAGGAAAAGTGGATATAAACAAATAACTCAACTGAAATGAAGCATCTTAGATGAGATTTGCTACAAAAGACTACAATTATGATGGTGCTGGTGTTGTTGTTATTGTTGTTGTTAATGGTGGTAGTGGTGGTGGTGGTGGTGGTGGTGTTAGTGGGGATGATGGCGGTAGAGGTAATGATACTGGTGAGTGGATAGTGAAAATGTAGTTTTCTTTTTTCATTGAAATATATTTCTTATATTGCCAATCACTTAAAGCGTGCGCGTAAGTGCAATTATTTATCGCCTTCTCGCTAGAAGATTGATATTCATTTATAAAATATGGATGCCAGTCTATGTGACCATAAGAGGAGAGAGAATGAGATGGTATAGACAACGATGTACAAAGTGGCGTGTCGAATCGCTCAATGAGAATTCGGTGAATATTTACGACAGATAAAAGAACTTGTCCAAGATAGAAAATGTAAACCGTTGAGACCGTAAAAAAAATAAAATAAAATAAAAACAAACTGTAAACACACGATTGAAAGTTACAACATTGGCGACATGAATAATCTCAGTAATCGCTGTAGACCCCTCAAATTCATAAATGAACCTATGAAGTGCGAAGAGGATGGAAAATTTATGTGTTCTTAATTACTGCCTTATCCAAAAGAAATACAGGTGTTTTTAAACGAAAACACTGTAGAATATCTAATTCCAAAAGAAATAGTAATTTGTATTGTTCTGTATAAACGTCCAACAATCTAAAAAAAAAAATCGTATTTCGCGTGGAAATTCCCTGCATACTGCCATTTTAATAATTGCTTTCTTTTCAGAAATGTTCACATCGATATATCTAAATCTTCTAACTATAATCAGTCTTAGAAATATGGCAGAATGTATATTGAAAATCAGTTGCTAGTGAAATGTTATAAACCTCGATATATATTCTACTATTCGGTTTCCTTTACTAATTTCTCGTAATATTTCATGTGTAGTTTTGTATCTATGTAAACTTCCGATTAATTTATGCTGATACTTTTCGAAATTTGGGCTATACAGGAAACAATTTATCTGACATTTAAGTACGTTGCTTATACGCTTTTTTTTTATCTCTTATCTTATTTACCGTATATAGTTATTTACACTTGTTGTTGGCACTCCGTCGCTTACGACGTCGAGGGTTCCAGTTGATCCGATCAACCGAACAGCCTGCTCGTGAAATTAACGTGCAAGTGGCTGAGCACTCCACAGACACGTGTACTCTTAACGTAGTTCTGGGGGATAATCAGCGTGACACAGTGTGACAAGGCTGACCCTTTGAATTACAGGCACAACAGAAACAGGAAGTAAGAGTGAGAGAAAGTTGTGGTGGAAGAGTACAGCAGGGTTCACCACCATCCCCTGCTGGAGCCTCGTGGAGCTTTAGGTATTTTCGCTCAATAAACACTCACAATGCCCGGTCTGGGAATCGAAACTGCGATCCTGTGACCGCGAGTCCGCTGCCCTAACCAATGGGCCATTGCGCCTCCACTTATTTACACTACATGGAATGCATTCATCGGTCCATCGAGTATCTTCTAAAATGACTGTCAGAGCTTCTTGCCCTTAGACACACTCAGTCCATATTTTTTACTGAATGTTTGATAAAGAAACAAATTCTTGTACATAGTTTGTTTTCCACAAATCGTCTTCTTTAGTAGCTGGTTCTGGTAGTAAGAGAAAGAATTTAAATACAGAGAGAGCATTCTGAATCAACCGTTCTTGTTGTAATGCATGTTCCGCAAAGTGAAACTTTTCTCCCCAACGAATCGCAGTGAAAACGGCCAATTCACATGTCAAATATATCTCAAACATAGATGGACTGACTCAAAAGTTATTTATTCCAAAACATTGATTCGCATGACAGCTATATGCACATTGTTATCACCATTTAAGTTGATGACGTCGGAAAATAATTATATCATTGCAAAAAATAACTTGCATCATGTTATTCCGTCTTCATTTTCTGACTACATATGTGAGGTTGCTTCATCTGGGGCTCTTGACAGTCAGAGATCTAGCTTTTCTGTTGAAGACACCTCTATCCATCCCATGTAGGTCTTTCAGATCCTTCGGGAAGATATTGAAGAACTGTGGGCCTTTAATGCCCAGGCTATTGCATTATCTTGTCCGATGTTATGATGGCAAAGTTGAAGTCGTTCGCACTATGCAGTACCGCCCTGTTCTAGCGTTAGTGCAACTCAATGCCAAATTTTGGGACAAGTCCCTTCAGGATCTCCCAGATGTACATAACGGCATATCTTTCCCGCCTATGCTCCAGGGAATGGAGTCTCAATCTTTTGGGTCTTTGCAAGTAGCTTATATGCTGCATAGAGGCTATTTTCTTCGTGTTGCTTCGTTGGTGACCATAGCTGAGAGCAACTGTTTAATCGGCCAAGGACAAATGTCCTGCATAGTACCATGATAGTTTCCTGATCTCACATTTTAAAAGTTCTGAGAATCCATCCTGTCAGCCACCTGCATTTTATTGTCAACTTAGCAACATGCACATGGAAAGATGCATCATCATTCATGTAAATGCCCAGGTCTCACACGAACTATACCTCTGGGATTGCAATTCATCCAGGTCCAGTCTATTTCTTTGTAATTCAATTTAGTTTTGCATGCTGATACTATAGGGCTTAATACCTTTCATCATTAGATTGCATGTCATTCTTCTTAACCCACATTGCAGGTCTTCAAGTTTTTGTATCACCTGTGATATTTTTGTATCATCAGCATAACTTGTGATAATGGCTCTCTGTTTGGCTGAGGGCATATCTGAGAAGATTATTATTAACAGTTGTGGTCTCAGATCAGTGCCTTGCGGAACATCACTCACCATTTGCGTGCCATTGGAGGCGGCCCCATTGGTTACTACTGCTTGACTTCTGTCTTTCAGAAAGTCATGCAGCCATTCTCCCAATTTCCTGACTAGGCCTAGGTCACGCAGTTTGTGACATCTCATTCCATGATCGATTTTATCGAAAGCCTTTGCAAAGTCGAGATACATCACATCCACATTTGCGTGGTTGAGCAGCTGTTTCAATACTCAGTCATAGTGCTGTAAGACCTGAATCAGGCAGCTTCTTCTTCGTCGGAAACCAGGTTCGGTGTCAGTCAGCAAGTCATTTTCTTCAAGGAAAGTGATTAATTTTCTTCTCACTATTCGTCCTATGACTTAGCTGATGGGTGAGGTCAGAGAGATAGGTCTGTAGTCGTGTTGCTTCTGCACTGCTATCTCCTTTATGGATAGGGCATATCTTCCCTTCTTTCAGCTCGCTTGAAAGTTTGTCAGTTGCAAGGAAGCCCTGGAAGAGGGACTGCAGTGGTCTTGCTAGGACACGCTTACATGATTTAAGAAGGATTGCTGGGAATCCATCAGAGCCAGTAGCTGAGTTTGGGTCCATCTCATCTATAGCCCTTATTACATCGTATTCTTTTATATTGACGCAATCAATCGTCACTGAGTCTGTTTTTATATTTGCTATGGCGAAAAAGTCAGCTGGACGGCTGACTTGCAAGTGTTCTAGGGGTGGAGTGAAAACACTTTCAAATTGCTCATTTAGTATTTCACTTATCCTCTTTGGGTTTCCTCTGAGTTGAACCATATTTTTCGAGGAGTGGCCCTATCATGCAGTACACCAAGACTGTTTCTTTGGCGAATGTATGTATGTCTGTATGTATGTATGTATGTATGTATGTATGTATAGATAGATAGATAAATAGGTACATACATAGATAGAGATCTCTATTGTATGTCTGTATGTTTATGTATATATATGCATGTATCTTTATCTCAATATATTAATGTACATTGTAATAGGAATTCAGAGAATAGTGCGGCTGCCACAGAAGGCTTCTCTTACAAAATCGGCTATCAGCTCACATATAGTGAACAATTACAAAAAAAAATGTAATATGGAGAGTCCATTTAATTGAAAATCCCAAAGTTTTGAGTGACAAAATTATTTTATTATATATAAGCATAATGACTGAAAATACCCGAGATTAATACATATATTTTTTGTTATATTTAACCAAATGTCTTTTATAGGGTTACGACTAATTGGCAAACTTCTTGTCGAATCAATTTCCTTTTGAACACACTATGTCTTCACGTTTGAACTAATATACATATGCATACATACATACATATGTGTGCGCGCGTGCGTATGCGTTTCCGTGTGTTTATATGGTATGCAGAGTGTAGGAGTCAATAGTAAATGTTTCTGTTGCTTGCCACATAGTTTCTCACAGCATTTATTTCAGACTACACCTGACTTCACTAGGATTCTTCTTCTTCTCTTGAGAACTTTCACTTGTAACGTAGTCTAGAAATGTCGAAAAGAATCACAGTGGTTCTGAGAGAATCATAACTTTGAGCTTGACTCTTTGTTCCACGAGGTATACTCAGTTACATAATATTTATTACTGTTGATGTTACTGTAGCCTCAAGTGATCACACAGCGTCCATTTGCAACTGATTGAATAAATATGTGCATCCATAATATTTGCTAATACTCTCGTGCTTCTCTCTGTAAAGTAAATAAAAAAAATTGATGAGCTTAAAGTCGATTATAATCGTAAGACCGTGTGCTCAAGTTGGCAGTTATATTCTTTGAAGTTGGTGATTATTCTTGTTTTGGAAAAAAACAAGTAGAATAGCGATGTTCTAGCAAAATGGCCGAGGGTGGCAGACTTATTTCCTTTACTGTGAATAATAGTTCTTATATTTTGCGAAGAATTTGCGTTTTCATTTTTTCTTTGGCAGAATTACGTTTTTATTAACGATGCACCCGGATAAAGTCTTTGATTATGTCTTGCTAATTGTTTCCTTTAAACTTGTCAAAAGTTACAAAACTCTTACTAATAATAAACACTAAATTTAATTGCAAAACTTTAATTCAAACTTAACAGAAGCGGGAGATAATTAAAAGTTGACTATATTTGATCCGTTATAATCGTAAAATACAACCATCAATTTAGACAAACGTGAGAATAGTGCATTTTTATATCATTTTCAGAAATGATCTTGTTTCTGAATTTTTAAGAAGTAATAATCAAGATGTATTTTCATTCAAATCTACCTTGAAACACCATAAACCCAAGAAGCATCTTCCATGCATTAACAAATATATACCCAACATTAACAAAATATAAAAGTCGAATTACCTCAAATCACGTGCTACCGTTTAAGAAACGCGAAATATGAATAACAGAGTTCAAAAGACTAAAAACTTACAAAATGATTTAATCACTGAACTAAATTTCAACATTTTAACATACGCTCAATCTGTCAGCATTAGCCTGGGGCTAAACAGTACCTAACATGCGAATTAACCAGAATTAAGAAGTTAACGCACACGTATGAATTATTTGCCTTAATTGAAGTTTCATGCTCCAAATTAACACGTATAATGGGCACTAAATATACTTGCCCTAAGCACTTTCTTTTAATCCAAGAGGTAATTACCTTAAGTAAAATTTGAATCGTATAATTAGTGGTGAGAATAAAACAAACTTTATTGGAAACTCATACTTATATGTTATCAATATTGCCAATTATATAAATACATGCATGTTTCTTAATACACACACATATATATTTGTGTATTTGTTTATATTAAAATGCATATATGTATATGTGCATAGAAAGACATAGATATGTACATATATATATATGTGTGAATGTATATGTACGTATGGGTCCACGTATGTGTCTATGTATGTTTATATATATATATATATATATATATATGATGCACCACCGTGTTGCTACACTGTTATTACAGGGAGCCTCTTACAATATGTGGCACTTGGTGAAGAATGGAGTTTGATTTAGCAACCCTCATTTGCACCTCCTGCCGCGAGGTAGATTCATCTGGGACTCTCGATAGGAAGAGGTCCAACTTTGATTTAAAAACTCCTACATCTACTTTGTGCAGATTCCTCAGGCTCTTTGGGAGAATATTAAAAAGCTGTGGGCCCCTGAATCCCAAGCTTTTGCAGTAACTGGTCCTGAAGCGCGATGGCATTGCTGGGATCTTTGGCACTATGCAGTGTCGTCCCGTTCT
>NC_068987.1:93179996-93180739 GCF_001194135.2 Octopus bimaculoides
GTATTGTTTGTGAAGCAGAGATCTAGAATGTTATTCGCTCTAGTTGGTCTGAGAACAGTTTGCTCCATGAATAGGGCATTGGTGAGGTTGAGCAGGCATTCCACCTGTGCTTGCTTGCGATAAGTCATTCCTGAGAGTATGAGACCTTCGGGCCATTTGACGTTGGGTAAGTTGAAATCACCCATAAGAAATATGGTCACATGGTGTTCCAGTTTCATGAGGATTTCTTTAATTCTAGCGAGACAATCTTCAAATTTGCCTATGTGGTTTGGAGCATCCGGTGGGCAATATGCATTGCATATGACTATATTATGTTGTCTTATGTATTCAACTAGGGTGTGGCATACCGAATTTGAGTATGACAGTAAGACCTCGGGTGTGAGGTCGTCACGGATGTATACAGCAACTCCACCATGGCTCCTTTCCCTTCTGTCTGTTCGCAGTATGACCTATTTTGGTACGTGTGCTTCTGCATCCTTTATATCAGGGCTGAGGTGAGTTTCCACGAGTGCTATGCATAGGGATTGATTGCATGCAGCAAGGTCTCTCAGGAAAGAAATTTTGCTTTTATTATTATTATGCAACAGGCCCCCAATATTTAGTAAAAATATTGGTGTGATGCCTGTGCAGGCGTTATGGGAGGCCATCCCATGTCTGTTGGCTGTGGTGGTGTTGCGCAGTGGGGGGCAAGGTTCCTCGTCTGTGCTTGGCGTAGCCACGTCAGCTGCTGCATAATCTTTTGC
>NC_068987.1:93181939-93184519 GCF_001194135.2 Octopus bimaculoides
ATATATATATGAAAGAAGGTTTGAAAATGCAATTTTAAAGTTGCTTATTCACTTGACCGGTTTCACTTTTTAGAAAAAGATTGTCAAAAGTAAAATGTAAAGCTTTGTATGAGCTTTATTCTGTTAAGTACTGGTTATCACAAAAGTAATAAGAAACAGAAATTCATTCTTTGATAATAATAAGAAAATGTTAAAAACAGTTTACAAGAAAGTATTTGAGAAAGTAATCAGAAAGTTTAAGGAAATCAATTACTTTGAGAAAGTAAACAAGAAGAGACCTTACTCGCACCCCATAACAGAAATCGTCAACTTGTTATTCTCATCTTTACATTTCGTACCAAATAAATCCCATCCAATTGAGAATTGAGGAGGAACAGGTTTTACTAATTTGACCTGTGACTTCAACATTAATGGTTTTGTTTTTTAAATTTTACTTCATCCTTTCCACTTGCTCACAATATCTCCACTTATCTCGTTCCTCACTTTTGCAATTTCCTGATGAAAATCACCTGTAGAAGACTCGTCTGATTCGATGCCTTCTGTAGATATGAAAATGTCCAAAGTAACAGTAAGACGTAAAATTTGATGACAGGGTAGTCGTGAATTTGAATTTGAAACACGAAATTCCCAGAAAGAGGAAACTCAACGCTTATCCAAAGGAGCAATCCAAATTATAAATCTAATTAGATTGTGTAACAAGTTATAATCACACGGGAATAAAGGAAACAATGTTGGATCGGAAAAGTGATGGGAACGGTGCCAATTAAATAAGCGGACGAGAATCTCTCCCTAAGCAACAAATATCCTCTACTGGAAAGAAGCCAAAATCATTTCCAAAAATTACAAAACCGACACAAAATTCCTTTTCTACACCTGCTTGTTTCACCAACAATTTAAGGATTTAAACGTGGCCCTATTAAAATTTGAGATAAATCTTTCGTGGCGATAAGATTCTATATAATCTCATATTTAGTGACAAACGTTTGAGAAGTAACACTTGTAAACTCACCATGTGTGTCGGGCACAAAGCAGCTCTGAATGTGTTACATAGTATAAATAATCATAAAGGAGTAAGGAAATTATGCATAAGTGCTCAGGTCTCTATCTTTCTCCCCAGTCCCAGTAAAAAAATCAGAATGTTCTCCTTGATACGCTGATACCAATTGCAGAACAGACTTTTCTAGAATAGGCGATATAAGCTGAGACCTATGATGAGACGGAATGATTTTTGTGTTGTGGGTGATACGAGTTTGCCTCGATCAAATGTGTACACTATAGAATTTTAGTGAACGTGAAATGTTGAATACTCTTAAGCGCTTCGGAAGCCCCATGCCTGAAATACGGTAAATATTGCTTAAGTCTCTTCAGAAAACATGACACGACATTCCCTATCATTCCGTGTTCAGGTGGCAGGTAATCGTTGCCGCTTCTTAATTTCGAACACAGATTGTTGCAATTCTATAACAAACCCATAAACACGAACTAAAATTTGTCCTATCTAATATTATGAAAGGATTTCAACATTAAGAGTCAAAATCTATAGATTGGAAGCAGCCATGACTATATAATATAATAGGAGGCTTCCAAATTCTGACCATAACTGCGTAAATGAGCAGACCCCGCACATCTAAATGTAAATGTACCATGAATCTCATCAATTATTGTTCTAAAACTCAGTGAAAAATGATGATCTTTTCTTCCATATTCATCGGGAATTGAACTTGTCCAGCTCTCTTATATATGTACATGCGTACGTCCTGACACATATATATATATATACGGGCTTATTTATATATTCATACATATGTGCATGTCTTTCATGGTGTTTCTATATGTGTATACATACATATCGATGTATTTACGTGTATGTATTCTTGTGTATTTCGCACGATTGGAGGCATGTGTCTCTGCGTACGCATATCAGTGTGTGTGTGTGCGGTGTTGGTGTATAGACATGATTACATCTATGTAAAGACTGAAAGTCATTTGAAGCTATCGCATCGATCACATCTTAAATTGGCATGGAAAAATCATTGGCAAACACAATGGCAACGTTTGTTTGCGTTTACTAAGTTGCGCACACTACCGAATAAACATTTGTAATATAAAGTAACGAATCACATAGTTGAAAGGAAAACCAATGATTGTTCGTTTTTCTTTGATTATCCTTCCCAAACATTCCTTCACTCAGAACGTTGGCATCGAACAAAGAAGAATCAATGTTAATGGGTGAAGCCAGGTTCCGTCATGGATATGACTCTGGTTGTAGTAAGAGAGTTGTAAATGTAGTTGAGTGGGTGGGACTTGTCTTACATGGAGATTATATAGAACGCTTGAAGTTCTTCTCATCCGCGGTAACTTAAATAATATAGATCGTGTTTCTTCGGGTAAAATATTATTTGTTTGAAGTTCAATAAGAAAATATGAAGAAAGACAGTAAAATGAATTTTGGATCAATGACGTTTCTTGTCTTGTTTTTTTTCCTTTTGCCTTATGTATCCGAAACTACTCACAAATAAATAAATTTGTGTGTGTGTGTGTGTGCGTGTGTGTGTGTGTGTGTGTGTGTGTGTGTGTGTG
>NC_068987.1:93184939-93186107 GCF_001194135.2 Octopus bimaculoides
ATTACATACGTATGTAATACAATTTTTCTGAATTTTCATATTTTTCTTTATGCTAGACCACTGGTTTTAAGTTGGAGTTAATTAAATTAATATCCAATTTATCACCCTTATAACTTAAATTATATATATGTATATATATATGTATATATATATATATATATATATATATATAGTGTGTGAAGTGTTGTACAGCATGAATAGAATGCTTGTTATTTTACTTTTGTTATTCGAGTATTGTTTTTCAATTTGTTTTGTATTTATGTGCAGAAATACACGCACACGCACATACACTCACACACACTCACACACACGTATTTTCTTTTATTCTTTGACTTGTTTCAGTGTTGGCTGAACCGCGAGCTTACGGGAATGTAAACATACCAACACCAGGCGTGAAGTGCCAATAGTGGGCCATATGCGTATTTATATATAGGACTGATTACTACTTATATATAAGTATGCATACTTGCGCACACATGGGTTCATTTAGAACTAATTGCGCTTCAATAATGACTATCTCCTTATGACATTTAGGAACAAACGTGGAGAACACAATCTTATGCCTGCATACATCGGTACAAACCATATCTCTTCAACCCTGGGTTAAAGAGAAAAGATCCTCTCCACTCTGTCACTTGAAAGATTAAATTTAAACATGTTCACTTATCCGTGTCAGCCTTTAATTTCGGCAGAAAATATAGTCATATTAACGCAAGGATGTAGTGGCGATCCTACACAAGTTTCTAAGGCTAATCACGTGATCATGTTCTCCCACACTCAACTGATTAATTTCGGAGAGCATTTATTGTTTGGGACTGTCAGATGCGTTCACTCAACTGCGACAGCTTTTCCTTATGGCGCGAAACATTGTCACATGATATTAATGAACAGGTGTACTTACACAAATATCTAAAAGTAATCATGTGATCATCTTCGGTCAATCAAATCCTCTCCATAACAATTCTACTTTGAACTCCACGCCAGAAGCAAGGCAATTACAAAACAGATCCACGTCTTTCTATCTCATTTTTTTTTTAAATAAGAAATTTCTGAGACAGATTGTCTTTAAAGATTTAAAAAAAAAAAATCTAACCAAATCCCAATGCATTCTCAAGTTCACTTTCTTTCTCTGTCTCTATCTCTGCATATATATATATATATATATATA
>NC_068987.1:93186330-93191236 GCF_001194135.2 Octopus bimaculoides
TATATATATATATATATATATGTATGTATGTATGTATGTATGTATGTATATTGTTTTCTACGATCAATTCACAATATTTTTACTCTTTGCAGATGAAGTACTCTTTTTGTTCAATCTTATTACACGGATGAAGTCATTATATGTATATATATATTTATATACGAAATATCAAGTGAATTATTGCTTTATTGCCTAGTATTTTTTTTTACCTGCGTTGATATAATTTTTTATCTATTTTTCACGTTAATTTTCCTGAATTTTATCAACAAATTTCAAAAGTATTCATTTATTTGATCCCTCATATATGATACTGTTACTTACTGTAACTCACTATCTAACCTTTATTTATTTATTTACCAATTGTTACACTGATTATATACACATTATCCATTACCAAATAAAACAACCTAGGACACTATGGCCCATATTTATACCAATATTAGTAACAAAATAATATTCAGCCTGCTAAGATGATTTGGAAACACAAAAACCTAAAAACCTAACGGTATATCATTTTTACGCCTCCGATGAGATTTTTTATTAATATAAGGATTAAATTATTGTAATTTAATATCTTAACACCAAACTGAAACAGTTGTAAGAGAATATGTTGTGTTTTTGCAGATAATAAATTATATTCATGCTACATCTCCATTTCCTGAATCGACGACACATATTTAACGGCGATGTATTGTAAAGTAATTGTTGCAATTGATTTTTCATGAAGAATTCTTTGCCTGGAAGAAGATTCTGAATATTTCTGAAAGAAAGAAAATGTGAATATATGTGGCTGTGTGGTAAGATTTTTACTTCATGACTGCATGGTTCCCAGTTCAGTTCCACAAGAGCCACTTCTTAAATGTTTGCTATATGTAAGGTAGAATCTTGTGTTGACTTCCTATAGCTGTAATTTTTTAATACTTCATTGTCACTTATCGCCAGAGATATAATGTATATGTCGATGTATTACAGTCGTTTCGCTTCTAGAAAAAGAAACATCTGCCTAAATGTGATTAACTATCTGCGCGTACATATTCCTGTGGATATGTGGTTTATATAATAGATAAATTTGTGAAGGTCAAGCACTGTTTACTAGCATGATAGTTGAAGTATTTGGGATATTTTAGATGGTATTCTTTGATTTATGCTGTTTAGTGTGCCGAAACAATGGAATTGGAACTTTGGCATTTTTGTTCTTTATCAGAAAGTATGTAACATTGAAAAGTATTCTTTGAATTGCATGGTTCACAATTTTCTTTGAATTCTTTATTGCGAGTGCAATTTAGTTTTTTGAGGGAATTGCTTATGGTAAGACTTAATTTTTGTTTTTTAAATCAGAATTGAGATTTCGCATTTTGTTCGCAGGTTACAACTGAATTATTATAGAACTTAAAAATTATGTTTCCAAGTTTATAATTTATCGTAATAATGGATGTATTGATATGTGAACCATGAAACAGCTAACGATCTTTTCTTCTACAGTGCACCTGTGGTGCAGAGGTCCAGATATATTTGAGAGTGATTTGTATTAATTTTCTGATTATGGAAGGATAAGAGTAAAGTGATATTGCAGATGGAAGATTGTTTGTTGCTCCAGCGTCCCGCTACGTAATAAGTCCATGGACCATGAATGGATAGAGGTGTTTGGGAAATGTATGTTCTGTTCACAGCAGAATCCAGTTGATACTGAGAAATATGGACAAAGACTGATCGACAAGAGATGTAGCGCCCCATGAATTTTCCGCGTACTTTATTGTATAGATTCGTCAGATAAATGAATGTTGATTACGTTGGGAATGTGTGTAGATTCTACCCCAACACCACCTTCGTGTTTCGTCAATGTATTCACGAAACGGATATTCGAATAATATGTATTTGATTTTGATTTTTACTTTGCTATGATCTATGGCTAGGCAGTTGTTGCAATTAATTATTCTGCTAACTATAATTTATAAAGTAATCCTAACGTTTTGAGGGCATATATAATGTTTGCACTTAATATACTGAACCGGTAATAAACAAAAGAGGCACCGTGCACTGGTTCAACTATTATTTCAATGCTCCTTTATATCACAGTCAGCCATATTAAAAAGTGGAATACTGGCTAATATAATATCGAATATCCTTTTAACGGCGAATGATCAAGATAATCACAAATAGACCGTAATGACACTTCAACAGAAGAGAAAGTACATCGGTAATTTAGTCTCACCTATTTGTTCAATCAATTTCTTAGGTTCTAAGAGTCTTCACAGTGAGAGCCGATTTTGGGTTAGTCAAAGACAACAACACTACTCTTATGTATATATACATTTTCATTAAGTTACATTTTATCAAAGAGGAGGATGGAATCAAATCTTTAATATAAGACGAGGCTGAACACGCTTACCGTATGTTTAGACATTTATCTCTACCAAAGAATCATATGTAAGATATTTGTACAATAAAATACATTTCTCTTAGAAGGCAATCATATACAGATTGTAGTAGCTAAAACAATTATAAAGCAAAAAAAAAATATATAAATATATAAAGAGCGAAGTGGACAGCCAATTAAGAAACCGTTTGAGTAGTAGAATCTCAAGACTATAGTTTTCGTTCTGATCATTTCGTTTGCTTCTTTTGATTTCTAATGAGAAACATTTTTAAAGCTATATATTACTTTCTATCGGCCAATTTATAATAAATAATCAATCTCGCATATGTTGCTGCAAGAGACTGTTTTGGGCGGAGGCGTGGATTAATTAGATTTATACTTTTTTAGCAAAAGATAACAGGAAATCTTTCAAATACACTATAAATGACTAATGGTTGAAATTAGAAAACTAAAGAGATAGTCGTATAAAAGAAAATGAAAAAGTAAAAGAAGAAAAATGTAAAATAAAAATATATGAAAGCATTTGAGATAAAAATTAACGGAATGATGTCAAGAGAATTGGTAAATGATGTCTGAGTGAGAACAAAGGAAGATAAAATCAAAGAAATAGTAGTGGGGTATATTAAATTTGGAAATAGTCAGAGGGAAACAAAGAATGATGGATAGCAGACACATATAAAGAAAGAGAAAGAAATCAAAAGAACAATGGAAATTCCCGCTCGAACGAGATTAATGCGAAGAATAACAAAAAGAAGGAACAAGTATAATTAAACTATATTCTTGCCTATTCCACAGAAAAGAAATATTTATAAAGCGATATGCTGTTTTACAATTTCTATCTCCCTCATTTTGGTAATTCAGTTGAAGCAATTGGAACTCGTTTTGATCTATTTTCAGTGATTTCTGCTGCCATGACTTCTCAACTTGTAGATAAGATAGTAACTGATCTTGCCACAGGTAAACATTCCGCATATATTACGGGATATTTTTCACTGTGTAAAAGATAATATAAATCCCAGATTTTGTTTGGTTATTGGACTAAATAAACAGGTCATATATAATATAAAGCAGAATCAGTTCTTTGAATTGCAGGATTTATGTTCTTTGGAAACCGATATATACCGCAAAAACAAAACGGAATGCAACGAATTGTTCTAAATAATGTATCCATCAATTAATTTCTTAGTGATTTTAAATTTTCCAATTTGTTATGGTAAATAGTGTAATACCAAACAAATGAACGACAATATGAGGCTGAAGAAACCTCCAGCACTAGAGTTAGTCATGGTTTCAGATAATATTCAAATTAGGCTTAATATCTCTGGGGAAATGTGGCAACCCATTATCTAATCCTTTTATAACTCACGTTATAACGACGATTCATCAATATGCAAAGAATCGACATTGTTTTTATAGACGTTTCTCATACCTGAACCAATTCCATTTGCGTTCTGTTTATTTTTAGTCGAAGTCAAAAATATCAAAATGTTGTTACATTTTGGCGCAGGAGTGGTTGTGTGGTAAGTAACTTGTTTACCAACCACATGATTGTGAGTGGATATGGTAGACGGAAACTGAAAGAAGCCCGTCATATATATCTATATGTATATATATATATGTGTGCGTTTGTGTGTCTGTGTTTGTCCCCCCGACATCGCTTGAGAAGCGATGCTGGTGTGTTTACGTCCCTGTAACTTAGCAGTTCGGCAAAAGAGATCGATAGAATAAGTAGTAAGCTTACAAAAAAGTCCTGGTGTCGATTTGCTCGACTAAAGGCGGTGCTGCAGCATGGCTGCAGTCAAATAACTGAAACAAGTAAAAAAGTAAAAGAGTATATTTTCTGTGAAAACTATATTACTAAATACCAGTAGAAAGATAACCCCCGGGCGGTTTTTCTTTAGTTGCGAAACGATATTTACATATATGAATCTTAATTTGTGTAGTTTTTCTGATATGTTATGTCTGAACTCGTAATACGGCTATTGGTAATCCCTCCTTGAGTAAATCAGGGCATAAATACACAAATGTGCCCATCTGATTTAATTTCCTCACATCTTCCTGAAAAATGGATATATAATGAGGTGTGTTTCTACAAATACATTTCAGACTGAGTAGATTACGGCTGTATCGTGAATCAGATTACGATTTTATAGGAATTTCATGTGGAAAATGGACCGTAAGGGTTACTTCATACTCCTCGATTTTGTTTCCCCATCTTGTTGAGGTTTTACTGACAATTATTTTATTCGAACCCAGGACTTATTCTTTGTAAGCCTAGTACTTATTCCATCGTTCTCTTTTGCTGAAACGCTAAGTTACGAGGGACGTAAACACACCAGCATCGGTTGTCAAGCTATAGTAGGGGAGGGCCAAATACACACACATACACAGACACACACTCTTTCTCTCATATATATATATATATATATATATATATATATATATATTTATGTAAAGGGCATTATTACAGAAAAATAACAACGCCACACAGTGGACTTCTCAAAATAACCACATTTAGTACCTAATGCG
>NC_068987.1:93191589-93195039 GCF_001194135.2 Octopus bimaculoides
TATACATATACATACGACGGGCTTCTTTCAGTTTCCGTCTACCTAATCTATTGACAAGGTTTTGGTCGGACCGAGGCTATAGAAGGAGGCACCTGCCCAAAGTGCATCGCAGTGGGACTGAACCCGGAATCATGTGGTTGGGAAGCAAACTTCTTACTACGCAGCCACACCTACCGAGAAAAACTTTTGAGACACATATTCTTTCTTTTTCATGCTTACTAGGTTACCATGCAGAGAAGAGACCATCGTTGATTCAGTTTTTAAAAGAGTGTTTAGGGTTGCGACAATATAATTCCTGTTAGCTTTGTACTTCCCTTTCCACACAGATTTATTTCAGAACATTTTCTGGAAAGAGTGCAATATTTCTCAAAAGTAATGTTTTTCAACATTCACTTGTAATGATATTATGAAAATGTAGGAGGAAAATAAAGTAGAGATGCGTAAACTGTCATCCTCTCCATCATTTTTAAACATTAAATTCCGATATAATCGCAATCTACGCCATCTGAAAGGTATTCGTAGAACATTTCTTTAAAAATATCCATTTTCTTGAAAGTTAACAGGAAACATAATCAGTGGGGGTTGGGGTATATGTTTGTAGTCATTCACAGTTGTCGTATGTAAACTAAAACCATTTGTCTTATTCAGATTTCTATTTCTTTAACAACACCCAGCAAATATGAAACGACATTGGAATCAACGTAATTTTGCTGCTGATGTATTTAAACTTATAGTTACGAGAAAGTAAATTTGGAAACATTTGGGAAACATATTTTCACAAAGTATACAGACGTTGAATAATGCCCGCAGTAAATTCAAATGTCATTCTGAATAAGATTTGAGATCGAAGCATGTCCTTGAAATAGGCAACTATAACGAAGCTCTAAAACTGCATTTTGATAAAATACATTAAAACTGAAATTTATTAAAAAATTCCAGACAGACTAACCTTTGGTAATCTTTTGGCATGATTAAAACTAATCGATAAGTAGCTTTCTCCATTGAAGTATAGATAACAAAACACCAAAATGTATTTTATGTTTGAAAATGACAAACATAAAACCAAATTTACTCGAGTAAATGTGCAAGAGTTGTCGCTAAAAAGTAGGAATCGGAACAAATATCATCTGTAAATTAATAATATTTGTTATAACAAATATTACAGATTGCGATTACATATGATACATGCATGCGTGTACGTATGTGTACATGTGCATGTGTGTGTGTTTGTAGTACAATTACACACACAAATTCACATATGTGTGTGTGTGTATAACTATAAATTAGTAAATGGAGAGAATAAAGCTAAAGAATAGCAATAACATATCGGTAGAAAAAGGAAATCATAGCAAAAAGCGGCAATAAAGTATCAAAATTGTATATGCTTTGGATTCACCACTGGTTGCTCAGAAGAAAAGCATATTCTTTTCTACTCTAAGCACAAGGCCCGAAATATTTGGTCGACCCCAGTACGCAAATGGTACTTAATTTGTCGACCCCATTTTCCTTTCCCTGTCATTCTGAATTCAGAAAGCGTGTATATCAAACCATCATCCTGATCGATTACCTCAGTTATTAACAGAATTTGACTATCACCTCTACGTATTCTCTATACATATCATGCAAGTAGATTCACCATTTGTCATAATGGTATATATATTTCTTACAATTTCACTCCATTTTAATGCTCACAGTCTCCAACTGCCTATATTTTAAATATTTCTCTTACCTCTGATCTTACTCTCTCTTTTCTTTATAATTATAGTTTCCGTTTTACATTGAATGTCACCTGTTTGTTATGCCTATTTCAAACACTTCCTATTCTGTCAGTCATCAATTTAATTGCTCTCTTACCTCCGCTTTCCCACCCAATTAGTTTTACTTTTTCCTGAAATATTCATAGTATCAGACTATATTTGATATTCTATTTTCATCCAACGGCATGCAGTGAATTTCTTCTACCAATTACTCAACATCTACTGCAGCTATATCATATACCAATGTTATGTGAGAAACTTACGTCACTAGTTAATAAATTGCTCTATTGCATTTCCGAACCAATTTATACATACAAAAATATATATTCGTTCAGATACACGTATATATAAACATACACTTACAAATACAAATATTTCCACGTTAATTCCAAGAGTAGGCTGTTCGTTGATCAGATAAACGGGAAGCCTCGTCGCCGTAAGCGACGAAGGGCCAGTTTATATATGCGTGTGTGGACGTATAGATGTTGAATAAAGGAATTATTTCTCTTTGGTGGCTCAGTTTGGGCTGCCATTAGGGGCATCGGTATTGTTAGCAAACTTTAAATTTATGCTTATGAAATTGCAAATGTACTCCCATTGAAACTGATACGATGAAGAATTATATTTATTCACAATATTTTTCGACATATCTTTATTGTAATTGTTTTAATGGTTCATAATTCACTATTAACACACTGTATTTCATTCTTCTGCAATCCTTGCTGATTATAAAGAATTCATATCACTTTCCGCCAGGAGCGGAAATAGACTCCAAATTGCGTCTCGTCATAATCTCAAACAACTGCGCAGAAGTAACTCTATTAATTATACGTTCACTTCTCCACACAAGAGGGATGAGAAACGAAGCTGAATTCGGTAAGATTTAAATTTGGAACACAGAGAAAGAGATAAAATAAATATTCTTACATTCCAAAAGGTATTATTTATGAAAAGAAAAAAAAAGCTATTTGTTGTCAGGAAATACTTAGATTAATGGTACAGAAAGAGCTCAGTCGGAACATGAGAGGTACAGGTTTCGATTCTCTGTAGTAGCATGCTGGCCACGTTTTCGTCTTCTTATGTATGTGTATATACATACATATATTCTGTGTAAACGTATGTGTATTAGTGGTTAGTGGGTATTTGATTCACGATCGTAAGATTGTGGTTTCGATTCCTGGACCGAGCGATGCATTGTGTTCTTGAAAAATACGCTTCATTTTATGTTGCTTCTATTCTCTCAGACGGCAAAAATGAGAAATTATGTGACGGACAGACATTCTAGACGGGGAGGCGGTGGATATACACGCCACGGAGTACGGGAAATCAGCTTTATGAATCCATGGATCGAGAAGGAAAATTAATCCTTTCACATTCATTATATATACGTATACACATCAAATTCTATGCATATACACGTACTTCACTTGTTTTTCACAACTCAGTTATCTGATGATACTCTCTAAAAATGCAGGATATTTCCAATAGTTTCCCATATAACCTTTCAACCACTTGCATCTACACTGTTGCTTCATAATATAATCCGCTTTCTCCTATCATCGCTCACCTCTAAGTGTCTTGAGCAATATGCGCATATACGTTCTGTGACAATGTCTGTATATCTATCTATCTATCTCTCTCTCTCCCTCCCTCTCTCTCTCTCTCTCTCTCTCTCTCTCTCTCTCTCTCTCTC
>NC_068987.1:93195754-93196897 GCF_001194135.2 Octopus bimaculoides
GAGAGAGAGAGAGAGAGAGAGAGTGTGCGTGAGAAAGAAGTTCTAATCAGATTGTTTCGACATGAACTTATTGAAACTGCTTGCAATATCGGTTAAGAAAACCGTTATATAGTTCCTAAGTGCAATTGTTAACCTAGGATATTAAGTGACGACATGCTTACGACGCTGTTTCATCAAATAAGAAAACCGTTAGAGGTTTGAAAAGAAAAGAAATGAAAAGAAAATTTACCTATTATAGATCTTGCAGAAATACAAATTAATGGTCAAATGGAGGTAAATCTACCAAAATAAGGTTTTTGATCTTGCAGTACCATTGACTGGCTTTGCTGCCACCATTCTCACAGGAGGGCGAACAGCTCATTTTGCTTTTAAATTACCACTAAACCTGGTTACAAGTGACAGTCTAATGTGTAACATAAGCAAAGATTCAGGTTCCACCAGAAGTATTTTGCTAATGCCACCTCATCATTTCCGATGAATGCACCATGTCATATAGAGATCTAATAGAAGCTCTTGGTAAGATGTTACTGGACATCAGAGGCAACAATAAATTTATAAATGAATGGGAGGAGTTACATTAAGTTTATCAGGAGATTTCAGACATTCTATTCGATCTCCTAAATCATGCAACGTGACAAGGTTGATTGTGAATACATTATCACCTAATGTGACCCAAGCAACTATCAGCATTGGATGAACTTCTGGGGAAGAGGTTTTCCTTCCAAGAATTCCAGTCAGACCAACAGATATACCATTTCAGTTCAAAGGAACACAATTCCGAGTGCCACTTTTCTTTGCAATATCTATTAATACAGTTCAAGATCAGTCTTTGAAACCTACATTCTCGATTTTGTTATGGTCAATGTTGTTGATTTCTCCAGAGTAGGTAGTTTGCAAGACGTATTCGTCTATGATCCAAACCTAGAAAATAAGAAGGTTATTTACCCAGAAACTCTTACATAATTTCTTTCAACGTATGTAGTAGTATTTATCTCCTTTCATAAAAGTGGTAAATTTTGTATTTTCGTTTATTACTATTGTTATTATTTTTATTGTTATTCTTCCAATACACAAGGAAAAATTTCATTCCTGGGCAACACCGGATGTCTCTGTTAGTGTATATATATATATATATATATATAT
>NC_068987.1:93198547-93199338 GCF_001194135.2 Octopus bimaculoides
GGATGCGTGTAGGTTGTTCAGGAGGGTGTTAAATTCTTCCACAATGCTTTGAGGTTTGGTCCAGATTATGAAGCAATCGTCCAGGTATCTCTTCCATGCTTTTTCTATAAACTTCCTAAATTCGGTATTATATCTCTCCTCTATTTCCTGGTAGAGTTTTTGTTCCAAATAACTCATCACCGAATTCGCATAAACGGGAGCAAACCCCGTCCCCATAGCCGTGCCTTTAATTTGGATATAGTTCTTACCATTGGAGAAGAAAGTATTATTTTCCAGGATAAGTCTCACTGATTCTAGTATAAATGTCACCGTGTACCTGTTGGGAATTGCTTCTCTGTGTTTGTTTACCCAGTATTCAACCGCCATTATTCCTAAATCATGTGGGATATTTGTGTATAGGCTTACTACATCAAAGCTCAGTAGGATTGAATTTGTTTCCGTGGTTTTGGGAAGATGGAATAAAAAGTCGATGTCATCCCGAATGAAACTGGGTATGTATGTACAAAGTGGCTTCAAAAGAATGTCGATGAAATTGCTTAGACGGTGAGTAGGGCATACTTGGCCAGCTATAATTGGTCTAAGTTTTAAATCTTTTGGATGTAGCACTTTTATGTATTCACTTCCTTGTTCTTTTACTGCCTGTTGAATATCTTCTGACTTATGTATTTTGGGTAAGCCGTAAAAGTTACTGGGTGTTGGTTCGAAGTTGGTGATGTAGTCTCTTTCATTGTCAGTGAGTGAGTTGTAGTGTTTAGAAACTAGGTGGTTGATCTTCTTCATGATATGGTGGT
>NC_068987.1:93199779-93202496 GCF_001194135.2 Octopus bimaculoides
ATATATATATATATATATAATAGGCATCATCCTCTCATTATTTCCCTAATCTGTTTCGCTCATGATTTGCTTTCTAGTTCTCTTACGTCTTTCATTTCTTGTTTTGTCCTCCTTCTGCTCTTTCTCTGTCTCTCTTTTTTCTCTGTCTCTCTCCCTCTCTTATTATTGTCAGATATATATACATACGTGCTCAAGTAGGCATACATATGCACGATCATATAGTCGCACCTACACACGAACACAGACGCGCACATACACAATGAAATAAACCATCAGGATACAACTGCTATACCCACCAGGTTTAACTCATTGAATGCAATTCAGTTTGCACAAACTGCAGTAATTAGCTACCAGCGAGGCTTCACATTATTGCATTATGAATAATCACTGCTCTCGTCAGTCAAATTGCTAATAAGTATCTTTCTCCAATGGCACTTCATGCCAACTGCCTCACGCGTTTTCTGCACCACCTTCAGGACTGGCGATTACTTGTCAAGTTCCTGCAATTTTCACACTATCTTGCAAAGCCACCACCATAACTACTACCATGTTACATTTACATCATCAATATTTCTATCCACGCTAGTATAGCATGGATATGGAAGCGTTCGATATTTCCATTCGTATATTAAAAACATTCTATTCGATTTCTATACTGATATCACATTCTAGAATCCCAGTTACCTATTCTTCTCTCATGATTCAAAATTCCCAATACACCATGCAAATCAACACCTTACAAATATTTCTACCATTGCTATTTCTGTCGTACATATGCTAATTTTCACCTGCATCTTTTGTAGATGTCTTTACCATCACAGTAGTACAGCGATCTATTATATATATTTTCGACATATAACAACCGCGTTACATTTTGCCACTCTACCTACAAGGGACCGTGTACCGATCAGAGCTAACAGCACGAAAAATATAAAACCAAATACTTAACACTAAAACTCGATGCTTCTCCCGACTACAAATAATTTATTCAACAGTTGCTCAATAATAATATGAAATGAAATCAATCAAATGCATTTACACGCGTTGATGACGTCATCGAAGAGATCTAGAAATGTTTAAATGGTTGCCTTGTGACATCCGTCACCAATTTGCACATAACAAGGGAGACAATTTTTAAGGATAGGTGAAAAATCACAGCTAATTATTAATTTAGAAATTTAAACCTCGTGCTTAAGAGAAAATCTGATCTTTGTTAGAGAAGATGGTGGTACCAATAACTATATTTCAATATTGTTGTAGTTGTAATCACAAGAATATATTTGATCAAAAGAACTTATTTGATCAAGAAACATATTTTTTTTCCATTTCTTGCATGTTCTCTGATCATTTTGACCACGCAAATTTAGCATGATAAACACGTGTAGCGAAATGATTTAACCGCAATAATCTAATCCTAATAAAATAACATTTGATTACAATAAATGACATATTCAAAAACTTAATGGTGCAACAACTTCCTTTGACCAATAGCAAATATGAAAAGAAAACCATTGCCATATTCATACAGTTTTCGTAGAAAACCTGGGAGAAGCCTTCAGTAGATTTACTTCTCTTTTACAAAACACAAATTATCAAACTTTGCTGTTAACCTAAACTGCATTAACGGGACGGACTTCTTTCTATCTTGTCAGACTCCATTTCATATATTATAAGCTGTTGACATTACAACTCACAAGAAAGCTAACTGATATTCATAGAAACATAATCAGTAACATTCGCAAAATAATTATTAAGATATAAAAGAAAACAGTGGCATACTTGCTGTGATAGAATATCAAATATCATGCTTCGATATAAAAGAGAATGCAGCAGTCACCTGTCTACCAGAGGCAAAAATGATTAGAATGAAGAATCGTTTCGCCTTTGTTGTTTATTTCTTTGAAAACGAATGTCAATATGGCTACATGACCTTTAAGGTATATTCAGGTATTTGGAATCTCAAGCAAATTTCTTATGGAAGAAGAGTATTAGACGTTTGAAGTAGAAACCCATCATTTAACAGTAAACAAGAGTTTCTAATCTATAGAATCATTCTATTCGAATCTTGAATGATTTCATGTAACCAACGCTAAATGACGTCATATTTTGTAGTTTGTATTTTGAGGGGAGTTGCCAGTAGTGCGAACTAGACGTATCCTTATGGCGTGGACATTGAGGATTTCTTTCCAGTTGCGTGCCCCAAAAGTAACATACAGTCGTTCGATATTTCTTTTCACAAAAGTAAGTTTCATGTCTTCAGAGGGTCATTACGGCAATAGTAATAAGCAAACTGGCGTAACGACCCACCGGAGAAACAACAAAATTTGTTTCAGCATGCGAATACACACCAAGGACCTTTCAAACGAAATGCAAAATATTAAACTGGAGTTTATCTCTTTGAAACGTTCACACAGACTTGTTGGGTTTATTTACTATAGAGGCATGTATAAGCGTTTTTCTGTGCGGTGTATAAGTGTATGCATTTGCTACTTTGTTGTACGCTCGTATGCCGGAGTGTGTCCATGCATTTATATATGTGTTATGTCTCTCACTAATATCATTGTGTCATTACATCAAGTAGACTATGTGATTCGTGTTATACACCGCTAATCACAATGTTCTAACTTTTTGTATGAGGCTGCACTGCTAGCTAGACGTGCAGTCCCGCTCCTCATATGTGTATATATATATATATATATATATATATATATATATAT
>NC_068987.1:93202675-93204289 GCF_001194135.2 Octopus bimaculoides
TGTGTGTGTGTGTGTGTGTGTGTGTTTGTGTGCGTGTGTGTGTGTGTGCGTGTGATTTATTAATATCTAGCACAAGTAACAGAGTAACTCAATGTCCGAGAGCTTGTTGATGTTGGCACGAGTCTACACAGCAAACATACTTTTAAACGTATGTGTGTGTGCGTGCACGTGTTCATGCATGTGTGCGTGCGCATTTGTGTGTGTGTGTATGGTACTATTCAAAGCAAGAGGAGAACAAAACCAAAGCAGGATAAGCTTATCAGATCATCTAAATTATTTTATTCATTAAAATTGTCACTCGAACTAAGCAAAAGTATACAATGGTATTTTACAGCTGTTTCTGCGGTGTCCCAGATAATGGATCAATGTGAATGGAAACGTGGATCAACGCATTGATCCATTATATGGGTTATCTCAGAGACAGCAGTAAGACATTGTTATTCATTTTTGCATACTTCGATTGACAATTATAATAATTTAAATAATTTAAATAATCTGACAGGTTGTCCTGACTTCTTTTCCTCTTCCTTTAATTCATATCGGGTTACTCGGAAGCAGGCAACGGATCCCAAGCTTCAGCCCCCGTTTTGAACTTCAATTTCGGTGGAATGTCAATTGAGCAAAAAAAAAAAAAAAAAAAAAAAAGAAAGACGGTTTATTAAAATCTTCAAATATGTTCTGAACGGAAATAAGAACAATGATGTAACAACCAGATTATGATGTGGATTAAAAAATATCTTTAACATATGAATATGCACAAATTACAGAAGACTCTCACCAATTGAAATAAAAACGAGCGAAACCAACAAAGTTTGCTCCCTCATAAAACCATTACATGTAAACCGCAAGCTAACTGGTTAAAATAAAGGCGGGATCTATGCTAGTAATACCAGTACACCAGGCAAATTATCACGTTCAAGCTCTATGCGGATTGGTCAAATCCGTATTCTAAGTATTCAGTTTCTAAGAGGTACTACAATTGTCAAGAACTCAAATGTCAGTTAAATACATTTTGAAATCTGATGATTACTACGAACGTATGGAGAGATACAATAATCCAAGAGAATGTGTTAGTCATGGCGAGAGGATTTTGATCATAATCACTTCTCATAAATCTAGTCAAAGGCTTAACAAATGATCAGCAAAAATGAACTTTAGAGCAACCTACAACTAAATTAGTGAATAACGTATAGCGTTATTCCAGTAAGGAAACTTAGTGGACTACAAATATGATTTTAAGGATATATCTGTAATCTATTAATATAAGTGTGTGACACGTGTCACTCACCTGGGACGTATCGTGCTATCATATAAGTTTACATATTCGGAAACGCTATAGTATAAGTCATCAAAATATGATTGGATGCAAAAAGCATTAACAAACGATGGTTCAGTTATCCATTCAATATTCATGAAATAAAAAAATAGCCCTTCATAACATGTTAAACGACGTGATATTTGTGTGTGTGTGTGTGTGTGTGGAGTATACATTGCGTTAATTGAAAAGAAAAGAACGCGATTAATGCGAACACTCATCGATTTACCGTAGGAAATTTGCAAAACTCTGAATAGCAAATTCAACTGGATTTGAAAATGAGTAAAAAATTATATATA
>NC_068987.1:93205140-93208368 GCF_001194135.2 Octopus bimaculoides
ATAATAATAATAATAATAATAATAATAATAATAATAATAATAATAATAATAATAATAATAATAATAATAATAATGATGATGATGATGATAATAATAATAATAATAATAATAATAATAATAATAATAATAATAATAATAATGATAATAATAAACACGCTCTCTCCACTCCTGTGTTGCCTGGCACTCACACTTTTAACAACACGCTCTCTGCACTCCTGTTTTTTTTTTGTTCTTTTCCTGGGTATCTCGTATGCTATTCAATGAATGTGACATCGAAATCACGCGTAAACGGCTACTTTCCCCAGAATAGTTAAGATTTGGTTGTTATTTCTCGCACTCCCTGCTACCACGTAACAGAAATTTCGGGTCCTTTATCGCAAGCAGCTATTAGTGGTCGTAGAGTGTGCTAAAAATAGCAGCAAAAATCTTTGGAGGTGTTATATGTTGAATGCACTCGAAAAATAACCTATGGAAACTCTTTAACACTGGTGTTACAAACGAGTCTTTTACGAAATATTTACCGTATTTTTAAAATCATGTTCACTTCAGAATATCTTTTAAAGATGCCAAAACGAATTTTTTAATGATATTCACTTGAAAATTAATTAAAAATCATAGTAATATTGTCTGTTTTAAGAAAGCTAAAATGTAAATACTTGCTCTACAAGCAACTTACATTTTTGAAATCACATTCACTTAAGAATATTTCTAAATGATTAAAATGTGTTTAAGAAAAGCGAAAATAGAAATATTTACTGTAAAAAAAATCGTGAAGCTTGGATTTGGTCATCCAACCAGTCATCGACACCTGCGTGCCCTCTGAAAAGTCAGAAAATTGCGTCAATGGCTTCCTCCCAAACATTGCGGGTCGAATCACGCGCAGAGAGTGTATGTGTGCTCTTCTTTGCTGTCACGTCTTTTGAATCGAAGAGTGACTGGAGACGACAAATGGGTTCTCTATAAAAATGTCAATCGTCGAAGATATTGGATAGGGAAAGAAGAAATACTGGCACCGCAGGCTAAAGAAGTTCCTAACCCATGTAAGGTGTTGTTATCTGTTTGGGGGGATATGAAAGGTTTAGTCCACTTTGAACTTTTAAACCCCAACCAAACAACATAGGAGGTCTACTGCTAGTGGCCTGAGCGGCTTATGTCAGCGTTAGAATAAAAATGACCATCTTTGGTTTCAAGAAGAAAGGTGCTCTTCCATCAGGATAATGCTCGGTCACATACAGTGAGGATGACATTCGAAAGGCTGGAGCAATCTGAATGGGAAACGATGCCCCAACCACCATATTCACCAGACATTGCTCCATCTGATTATCATTTATTCCACAGTCTTGAAAATCATTTGGACGGGAAAAATATGTAGACGAGGCCAGAGCAGTACTGGAGGAGTATTTTCTGTCACAGACGTGAATTTCGGAAGAGGGGCCTTGTAAATCTACCAGATAGATGGAAGAACAGTCTGGAAAGATGAAGGAGGGTATATTTGAGATTAATAAAGAACTTTGTTTATCTTAATTTTGAAAAAAAAAAAAAAGAAAGAACCGCATTATTTATGGAATGACACGATATGTACACATAAATTTGCACCAGCATGACCGCAGCCACTTGGCTGAAACACATAAATAAATAAATAAAAATACATACAAACATACACACATACATTCATACATAATACATACATACACATATACATATATGCCTGTAGATATATTTTTATGCAGCAGATAAATAAACGCATATATAATGATGGCGTGTCAGTTAGTATAATATCGTAATGCCATTCAATATATATTCACTGGAGTGTTATACAAGTCGAGTTCCGTGTAGCCTTTGGTTGCCTTTCTTTCCTATATACGCTGATGATGATATGTGCGTCTTGTTCTTACATTTGTTAGTGTTCTCGTTGTTTGGTGGTGGTGGTGTTACTTTCTTGTTTCTTTCAACTATCTGCACATATTATAAATGCAAACTAGCAGATAATGTTTACTTTTCGCAATTTTTGTCTGTATTTTTGGTTTGGCAATCGAGAAATGTTTAAACTGTCATCTCATATTATGTGCTTTGGCTCGTTTTAACGTTTTTATGTTATCTATTTTTCACATTTACCTATATCTTTCTTCAAGTTTTACTTTTTCAATATTCTTTTCTTCTCTTTTCTTCATCTTGCTGTTAAATCTTGAAGACAGTTCATCGAGTGAAATATTGTTCCCATGAACGATTGTAAACAGCATTCTCAAAAGATTTGCAACTTACGTTTCCCTTTCAAAGTTATATCGCGACATTAAACGTTATTTTTTTCTAGGTATCTATTGACTTTGGGATATTACTGGTATGATATTCGGGAAATCTAAAGTGTCAGTTGCATAAATTTGCACGGCTTTCGATTTATGTTTAACTGCATTTAATTAGCAAAGCGCGCAGCTTTTTCCAGTTAACCTTTGGTTCCACAAGTGAGGCTTAATCGAGACGAGTTTTAAACAGCAACGTCTGCTGCTATGAATATGACTTATATATACTGAACATCTTTTTCTGCCAGTGTATCTCGAAGTATATTTCTATTTGTGTATATATTTTGAGAGCAGCTTAATATCTGTAATATTTTACTTTTATCAGCCAATGCCTTGCAAAGGTATTCTGTCTACCACATATTCAACTGGACACTTTTGAAAATTGCTAAGATACGCGGACACCAGTCCTCGAATGGTGGTGCGGGACAAAAAATACAAAGACTACATGCTCTCTCTCTCTCTCTCTCTCTCTCTCTCTTAGCTCCCCCATACACACACACACGTTCACACATACACACAGACACACACAGACACATACATACACATAGATACATACATAAATACATGTGTGCGTGCGTGTGCGTTTACATATGCATGACACGATTTTCTTTCCGTATCCACCTCACAAAGCTACAGTCCCGGTGCCAAGCAATGCTATTGAACCCGGAATCATGTGGTTGGGAAGGAAACGTCTTACCAGACATCCACTTCTGCACCTACACGTGTGTATACATACACATACATACGTACATACATACATATATTATATACGTAAACACATTTGTGTGTGTGTATGCATACGTGTATATGCATGTATGTGTGTAGGTAAATTTATCCATTTATTTGTTTGTGTATATACACGTATACTTATTTCACCCTTGCTCATTTATTTTATTACTCTTGTTGTCTGGTTCATATATATATATATATA
>NC_068987.1:93208682-93210437 GCF_001194135.2 Octopus bimaculoides
GTATTATAATTTATATATATATATATATATATATATATATATTATGCAGCTATGGTGGAGCAGCGCCTTGGAAGGCTTTTTCTCTTTTTCAGTCGAATATATAAACCCTGTCATCGCTATTGCAATCAACGTTAATTATATTTATAATCCTTAGTTCCATCCTTTCTCCTTTGAATGAGAGCAAACTATATCGTGCCTTCCCCTACGACTTCTTTCTTCTTTATTCTCTCTTCTCTCTTTCTTCCCTCTATAACGAGTTCATTGATACAAACTTAGTAATAACTTCCGCTATTCCCCACCATCCCCAGCCGTAACACTATGGTCTACTTTTGAGAAGTTCTGATTATTGAATTTTTTTCTTTATTCACCTGAAGAAAACATTTCTTTTGCTTGATGCAACCTTTTTGTGCATCAATAAAGAACAGGTCTGAAACAGCTGTAGCGAACTGCAACTCATCTATATATATATATGCTTTCGGCTGTTTCAGTCACTTGGCTCTGGCCATGCTGAAGCACTGCCATGTAAGATTTTTTTTCTGAGTCGAATAAATCAATTCTAGGACTCATTTCTTGAACCTAGTACTATTCTCTTTTGCCGAATCGCAATGTTACGTGTCTGTAAAAACATCCAAACCGGTTATCAAGCGGTAATGGGGAGAACTAACACAGACACAAATATACACACAAATATACACACAAATATACATACATGCACACTTCCATACACGCGCGCGCGCACTCATACATATATTCTTATTTTCAAATGATTTAATGTGGTTTGGAGAAGTTCGGTTGCTGTTTCTTGCATAAATGAACGTCCTACGTCTATTAGTCATAGCTGCAGAATATATCTATTTGGTTGAATTGTCGACCAAACTATATTTGCCAGGCCTATTCTCAAACAAGACATAAGATCTGATCACAAAATGCAAACAAACCTATATATATATATATATATATATGCAGAAATTTGTACGTATAAAATACTGCAATATATACTTATATATTTACGATTTAAGGCAGTATCTTCGTTATAATTACTAACAGGATAAAGATCTACTTTCATACACTCTCCGTAGATTGTGGCATAGCTAGCATGTGCTGTTATGTAGCAACAAGTGAAATCCTACTGACGCCAATTGTTACCAAATACATAATACTGGAGGCTATTCTATATATTTGCATAACCAAAACTGAATTAATCAAGGTTTCTTTCCTTTTTTTAAATAAGACACTAATGGATGTACAAATTGGTAATGATATGGCTGCTAATAATTCCAGGTGCAGAAACTTCATACGTGCTCATTAGTATTTTGCATATTAGGATGTCGTTAAGTAGTTTTCACATCCATAATGACAATATAGCGTATGAGAGATAAGTCTAGATGTGACACATTATTAAAATGTTATTACTACACAAGGAGACAGAGTTTAGGATATTTCAGAAAATTGCGGTAGTTGTGATGATGTTTGTAATAAGAGAAAGCAACGAAGACGTTGGTATTTGCAGACGAATTGTTATCATGTAATTAACCATATTTTCAAATCAAAATTTAATTAAAATTCAAATCACATATTTTCACATATCAGAATTTATGGAACATGACATGGTTTTCAAATAATTGCATTCTTGCGAAATTTTTTCTAGGTTCATATTTCTCAATATTATATTAATAAATATTTATACACATTTCTAAACACGTATATATACTGAGCATCTCTTTCTCACTCTCTCTCTCTTCCTACACACACATA
>NC_068987.1:93210778-93211664 GCF_001194135.2 Octopus bimaculoides
TATATATATATATATATATATATATATATATATATATGTATATATATATATATATATATGCATACATATATATATATGTATGTATATATCTATGAATAACTAGGTATATATTTTTATACATACATACATGCTATATATGTGTGTGTTTGTATATTCAGGCTGTTTATATAGTGTTATTGATAATGTATGCTGTTTCTAATTCTTTATCAATTTCCATTCATTTACGTTAATAATGTCCGCATTTCTTTCTCTCTATTTTCCTTATCTCCCACTACCCATCTCCTCTGTTTCCGTCAATATTTTCCTTTCCCCCATCTATGTTGTTTTGCCAAGCAACTATTTCGCATATTCTTTCTACTCTACCTGATTTGACTGTGATTTCATAAGCATGAGGATGAACATAACTTCTCATGAAACATTAACCAAATTTGGCTTCTGCTTGTCAAACATTATAAAATGGAAAAGTGCAGACCGTACAAATAAAGTTCTCTATCAGCACATCATTCCAAAGCCATTTTTGTAAATCTGAATTTAAGTTTCAATTTGGTCAAGGAATGCGGATCCATAAGAACCAATGAAATATGTTGTTGGCAGAAGGAAATACACATTTTGCTGTTTTTATGAACCAATGCAATCTCCATTTATTCTCAATTTCCGATCTCATGAAATTCAAAATTAAAGAATCATTATAATAATCAAATGCTCTAAAACAAAGTCGGAAGAATCTGAAACAATAATCGTTGCTACTAGAAATTTGATGTCAATTATAAGTTATACGTCATCGACAAGTTACAGCCTTTGTATTACACACACACACACACGCAGACAGACACACACACACACACACACATACATATATATATATATATATATATATATATATATA
>NC_068987.1:93213697-93223157 GCF_001194135.2 Octopus bimaculoides
TATATATATAATATTCGTAGGATATAATTTATCGTATGGAAATAATCTTTACACTAAGTTTCAGGTTTCTTTGCTTCTTGACACCATGATGTAATCAGAAGGAGTGACGTTAAGATAATCCGACTGCTAATCCAGTAAACATAATTGACATTGCACCTATCGTATATCTTCAGATTTGTGTCATTTTATCTGCACTACATAACCCAAGAGCACATCCTGTTGAACAGATAATGTTAAGGCGCACTCGATGCCCTCGCAGGCTAAATTTGAAATTGTAAAACCTTGTCATCACTGTTGTTGAATAAAACCAGCTTTTTTCTAACCAATCCGCTATGATAAAAATATAGTCAGAATAATGAAAATATATACTGCTGAAAAACAAAATCAAATATCAAATATAGAAAATATAGAAGTGATAAGATGCGTAAAAGGATTGGACTAATTCCACTGGTACGATTATGGATGTTCCTCTTCCCACTGGGAATTCTGCTAGATTGTCTGTTGGCACTCCGTCGCTTACGACGTCGAGGGTTCCAGTTGACCCGATCAACGGAACAGCCTGCTTGTGAAATTAACGTGCAAGTGGCTGAGCACTCCACAGACACGTGTACCCTTAACGTAGTTCTCGGGGATATTCAGCGTGACACAGTGTGACAAGGCTGACCCTTTGAAATACAGGCACAACAGAAACAGGAAGTAAAAGTGAGAGAAAGTTGTGGTGAAAGAGTACAGCAGGGTTCACCACCATCCCCTGCCGGAGCCTCGCAGAGCTTTTAGGTGTTTTCGCTCAATAAACATTCACAACGCCCGGTCTGGGAATCGAAACCGCAATCCTATGACCGCGAGTCCGCTGCCCTAACCACTAGGCTATTGCACCTACACTCTACTAGATTAGGCATGGAGCAATACATTCTTGAACAGATCTAGGCTCCAGTTTTGACGAAATCGATGTATAAAATGCATTCATCTCCTAAAACTGTTGATTTCCCACGTCTTTTTTGGTGAAAATACAAATTATGAAAATCAGAAATTGAACTGACAAGAATTACTTACAGAATGAAATAAAGTATGAATTATGTAAAATATTTCGTGAACGTTTTGGAAATCATAGATGTTATTCAACAAAGTAAAAGTAGAAGGCCATTATTAATAATAATTTCAAATGCCTACTAAGCGTAAATCTTCCTCCTTCATTGCAGAGACAAGGTTGTAAAAGCAAGACTGAATAGATGTTTAGAAAATGATTAAAGAAATACAACTCTGTAATTGTCTACACTAATATCTGTACAAACACACACGTATGCGTAACTTTCCCTTTGGTAAAATATACGTATATATGATACATAGATATGTATGTGTCTCTCTCTATATATATATAGGAAAGAAATTCATTATATAAGGTCAACAAAGCTAGAATTAAAATTAGGGTTGCTAACCATTTACATAGCTTTAAACATAGACAAAAAATTAACTCTACCGGATTAACTAAATTCTTCTGGGAATTAAATGACAATATATATGAGTTGTGTACCGAAGAGGTATATAAAATTCTTACATCTAGGAACCAATCTACTTAGCCTTAGAATTGTCGTCATTTAGCGAAATATGTTGTCTCTATGTATAATTAAAAATATACTTATTATAATGTAACATGACACTATATAATATAATATTCATATAATATCCTCTAATATTTACAAGGCATTTTACCTATTGGCATAATAGATTAGAATTATTTTACCTATTGATATAATAGATTTAGAGTAATATGTACCAATTTATTAGAAGAATCTTCTGAATCCATTTGACCATAAATTCTGCGAATGTAATACACTTATTCTATATGTATACCTAACTGTATATTATCGATTATTTCTCTTATAATAGATGCTATAATCAAACTTATTGCCTTACATTAATAATTAATATTCAAATAAAATTTCAAAACACTAACTAATAATAATTATTAATTAATTTACAGTGGTTAATTGAATCGTTATGTATCAAATATGTTTCGTGAATATTACTAGAAACATTAATTGAGATGACCCAATGCACAAGATTTCTATCTATAAGTAACGTAATAACATTTTCCCATATTTCTACATAACTGAATAATATAGAATATTTCTCTTATAATACACCTTATATTCGGCCTACTTATATTATGTTAATATAAACATTAAACAATAGTTAATAATACTTATTAATTAATTAATAGAGATGAAATAATTTTTTATATATCGTGAATATGACATAAATTTTGTCTCAGAACTAATTAGGATGACGTAATGCACCAGAACTCTATGTATCACTAATGTAAACAAATAATGTATATCCGTCGTGCTCGTTATATGGGCGATATAAACCAAGGCTTTATGTAAATGTCATTCTGAGTAAATGAATCTGATTTCAGCATTAATTTGATTACACTGTAATATAAACAAATACTAACGAATTGAATAATCTAATGCTTATGGCATATGTGTGCACGTATGCCTTGTGCACATATATATATATATATATATATATATATATATATATGCACATATATACATGCACAGATACACATGTTTGTCACATATTTCAACTGCTTAATGCAAATATACTGCAGTCACCGTGGAGAAAGATCTCTGTTATGGAAAAAAAGGGTGTGAAAACAGCCAGTTCGTTAAGTGTCGCTCTCTCTCGGGAATTTCAGACATCGATGTTTCGAGTTTATTGACTCTTGTCGATGAGATGTACTTGATGAGATGTACTTGAACGAACAGAATAAAGCTTATAGTGGTATATATAATTCAGCGAACATATTGACTGATTTGCGCCAGTAGATCGCACGATCGAGAAAAATATCGGAGATATTTTTTCCACGGTAACTGCAGTGTATTTACCTTTAGCAGTTGAAATATGTGACAAACCTATTTTGACTAACCTAAATTGCGATTACACGTACATATACATACACACACACACACACACACACACACACACACACACACACACACACACACACACACACACACACACACACACACACACACACACACACACACACACACACACACACACACATATATATATATATATATATATATATATATATATATTTGCAACTCAGAATGTAAAGACAAAGATTACTTTTAATCATCGAAATTACAAGCTATACATAAACGTCTTCCATCTCATTACATTCTTATTTAGATTTTTTTTTAAATCTCCCTTGTCAACTTTTTCTGAATCTATGCTTTATTGCTAGAGGCCCTACATTTGATTCTAAGAGCTGCTGCTTTCCTTATATATAATTTCTTTATAAAGTATCAACTTTGAAATTGCTAGAGAATCTGTGAAAGCAAGTGAAATATTGTTTCATACACTGTAGGTTTTACTTACGTCTACTGTAATTGCATTTGTTGGATGCACTGTTCCCTGCTTATCCAATGCTTATCTAGTGGCACTGACGACTAAAATTTAGTCGCTGTGCCACATTGCATTTTCGAACAGTTTTGTAAGTGTGCATTCTCTTTTAACAATAAATACTCATTAGCATGTATTAAGTAAATATGCCATTTCACCAGCACAAAACGCTTTCCATATACACGAACAGACCTTACAATGATGTCATATATAAGCCTAACTTTAACCATAAACCGAAACCTGAATGTAACTCAATTCCTAAAGCTAATCCAAACCCTAAACCTAAGCCTAATCATAACAATATCCATAAACCTAACTCTAATATTTTTGGGTGAAATATTTAGCCTCACATACAATAGGTTGTTTTGCATCCTTCCAGAGAGTGGGAGTCATTAATACTCCACATTGGCTGAATCTGCCCAAAGCAACGTTATGGAGGAGTAGGGACAGTTATAGTATGGTGAGAATATAGAAGAGAATTGAGTGACGGAGAAATGCCAGCATTACTGTAAGGAAGAAAGCTTCAAAGGCAAAATGTGATGGCATTGATTATGGTTGAGAGAGACGAAGATGACAGATATATGCATTAAGGTGAGTGAGTGAGTAAGAGAGCGGGAGAGAGATGGATAATCGTAGCTCTTTGGTAAGATGGCATGATGGACGTCAGTAGTAAAAACACAACCCATAGATTATAATGAAAATAATGACTAGATCTTACATGAAGAATATCTTTATGCCAGGATGAAATACCAAACTAGTTTTTAAATTATAGAAAATTGACAAATATTTTGACTTCTTTGCAAGTCAGACAAGAATAGAATGCATTTCTGAATGATGTAATTTCGTCGTTTGATATCTTATTATGAACTGTTCAGTTATATTTCAATTAACGATACACGCTAGTATTTCTAGCATTGACGATTCAGTGATTTTTAATAACGGGCCGCACAGGTGGAAGTTTCTGCAGAAAGGAATAATACCGCTTATTTTTGTTGCTTAATACGATGTGCTCAATTTTGGCAATGCAGTAGAGTAATTAGTGAAGAGGTAACACAATAGAGATTTGGTAGCATAATCTAAGCAATCGAAGAAGTCTCATGATTCGGAGTAGAAAAGTACAATTCATAAATTTCGATATTCTAGACTTCATTGTAACGTTTTGATTTATATTTAGCACACTCATTCTTTACTGCTGGGTTAACTCTAAGCAGCAACAATTATGTTGCACTGGTATTGAAGTTATTGAAGGCATACACCCAGGGCATATTTCTTATCAACATAAATCCAATTTTACGTTGCGGGGATACACAGCTGTTATATGTATATGGAAGTAAATAAGATATAATTGCTTTTAATTGTGTCAATAAATACATAACGCTAATATGTTATAATATGTATTCTCTGCAATTTCACCTTACAATTTGGTGTGGGGCCAAAATGAAAACCTCAATTAATTTGAAAGTGTAACGAAGCCGAAGATATTTTACAGAATGGAACCAACTTATAAAGAGTATCGGCATAAATTTCCAACAAGCTTGGCAAGATCAAACGGTGGTTTGCCTTGATGAAATTATATAGTATTTAGTTATGCACACAGAATAAAGTACACCTTATCAGAACATAACAGTCAACAGATGAATATTAGAATTGTTTACTTTAAATATCGCATTAGAGAGTGTCGCTAAATATATCGACAGAGAATTGATGAAAGAATAAGTAGTTCGGATATAAAACTACCATAGTAACGAATACAGCGGTTAAATAACCAATTTGTATTTTATCATTTCATATTTGAGTTTAGTAAAAAAAAAAACAGTAAATGATGCATATATTCGCTTACATCCATGATTGTGTTTATTCTCACCAAATTATAGTTCAGTATGATAACAGATAATATAAACATAATTTTGATTTTCAAAAGAGAAACCGATTTATTTTTTATGTAACAAATCTCTTCTCAAACGCCTAATATCAAATTTTATTCATAATATGGCAGTTAATTCAATCATAAATTATATTAATAAATATTAAAGTAATTTCGTACATAATATAGATAGCTAGTAAGGTAAATTAGCGACATCAGGTATACATCAAGATTTTGGTTCATGAAACAGCTATTACGTAGCACATCCTAAGTAAGTAGACTTTGAAGGACACTAAACAATAACATCCATAATATGTACATGTATCATATTTATTTCAGTCATTAGACAGCGGCCATGCCGGGGCACTAGTTTTCAGAGATTTAGTGGAACAGATTTCTTTTCTTTAATCATGGTATTTATTCTATCGCTAAGTAACGGTCATGTAAAAAAAAAAAATACTAAAAAAAATACTAAAAAAAAAAAATACTAAAAAGGACAAAAACGACCTGATTGACAAAATGTGGTGGGCAACCAGATACACACACATGCGCACTCTCTCACACATACAAACACACACTCACACAAATGCACAAACAACTCCCACAAACACACACAAACAAACAAATACACACACACAAACATAAGCAAGCAAACACACACACATGCACTAACAAACAAATATTTATATATATACACACGAGGTCTGATTAATAAGTATCCAGACATACCGTAGCAACAAAGCTAAAGCACACAGAGTGAAGTCAATTGGCATAGATTGATCTTCAACTTTGCTGTCCCTGCGCACTGAGGTATAATGTTGTAGCTCACATCTGCTGCTTACAGCAGTGCTTGGAAGGAACGTGTGTTGCGTGTGATCGTCGCATTAACCGTGACAGAGAAAGTTGTCATGGGGATACCTGCTCAGAGGCCTACACAAAGTTGTAGAAAGTGTATGGAGAGGAGTGTATGAGGCACACGCAAATGTAGGAGTTGTTCACACGTTTCCAAGATGGCCGAAAAAGATGTCGATATTTACAAACGTTCTAGGAGGCCCGCAACCAGCAGAACTGAGAAAACATCGCAGATGTGCATGCAGCTGTGATTGGAAATCGTCGATTCACTTTCCATGAGTTATCAGAGGATGTGCAGATTAGTTACGATTCAGTTCAGTCCATTATCCCTGAAGATGTGGGTATGAGATGCGTGTCAGCCAAGTTTATGTTAAAACCGCTTTCAGCTGACCAAAAGCTCACTCAGGTTTCGGTTGCACAAGATCTCCTTGATTGTGTCAAGAATGATGAAAACATTTTGAGAACTCTCTGTGGGCATCTGAGACGGTATCGCCAAGCTTTTGGCATCTGAGTAGGTGTCTGCAGGAAGCTTTCGGCAAAGATTCGTGCAGACTTTCTGCTCTACTTTCTCTGTCATGGCCAATGCAACAATCACACGCTTTACACGTTCCTTCCAAGAACTGCTGTAAACAACAGGACTAGGCTAAAACGTCAAACTTTAGTGCGCATGCACAGCAGAGTTCAATATCAATGTGCTAAGCAACGTTACTTTCCGTTTTTTAGCTTCTTTACAATAGTAGCAGTCCGGGTGCTGCCTGCATATATATATATATATATATATATATATACATATATATATCTATGTGTGTGTGTGTATATATACCGCTAAGCGTTTCGCCCGGTGTGCTAACATTTCCTATTTCTTTATTACCTACAAGGGGCTAAACATAGAGGGGACAAACAAGGACAGACAAAGGGATTAAGTCGATTATATCGACCCCGGTGCGTAAGTGGTACTTATTCAATCGACACCGAAAGGATGAAAGGTAAAGTCGACCTCGATGGAATTTGAACTCAGAACGTAGCGGCAGACGAAATACCCGGCGTGCTAACGTTTCTGCCAGCTTGTCACCCTTATGCCTGTAAATATTGGAGCACTGGCATATGTAATACACTGCCTAAATACCAATCTTGAGGAATTAGGCTTCTGGTAACCAGAAAGGAGATAACTGATTCGAAGACTACAGAATAAAAGCCACCTCTGTAAAATCTGGAAAAAAAATCTGTAAAACTTACCTGAAATTTCTCATTTAAGTATACATGAGCATGTCTAGATATGCAAGTATATGAATGAGAATACATACAGAAACAAAACATATAAATCTGCGCATATACATACAAATATACATGCATACATTCATACAAAATACCCAGGTGTTGATGAAATATTAATGAAAGGATCTTAGTTCTAGGTTAGAAACCTGCATCTTCTCCATTGGCAGGACAGCTTGAAATAAAGGGGCTTTTTTGTATCTTTGTTAGAAACCAGCTACTTCGTTAGAGAAAGAAAAATTTAAATGACTAAGTACAGAAGAGACATACATTCATGAACGTGCACTGCATCACACAACGGAGAATAGAAAACTAATTTTAAATATTAGGACGTGGCGCCCTGGGTTAAAAAAAAAAACATAGTGTTTCTATGTTATTCTTGTTCGGAAATAAAAGTGAATGTAGTCCCCTGACAGACAATTTCAAAGCTTGTTTACCTCTCCACAGGTAAAAGCTACTCGGCTTCGTACCCCCAAATAATTACATAATTCTGTTCATATCTAAATCAGAGATCAATTCTTTCTAACAATCACACACAGACATATATGTGCGAGTTTATATACATACGCACACACATCTACATGCACACACACACACACACAAACGCACGCGCGCACGCTTACATACATACATGCATACATACATACATACGTACGTACATACGTATGTATGTATGTATGTATGTATGTACGTATGTATGCATGTATGTATGTATAGGAACCTACCCTTCATAGAATTATCGAAATGATGACAATACATCAGAATATTTTTATTTCAACAAAATTCCTCAACTTAAGTTCTTCGTCATGTAAATCACCTTCAACGCCGCCACCAGCGACAACAATACAGTAATCATCTTCATCATCATCATCATCATCATCATCATCATCATCATCATCATCATCATCATCATCATCATAGACGATGACCACGATGTAAAAAAAAATCAACCATATCGTCATTGCACTTCATATCAGCTTTACTTTGTCTTTGTATATCATGCTATTAGCGTCAGGATTATTTTTCTCATCAATTGTGCCTTCCCCATAATTAGTAAATGCATTTTCATTTTTATCACCATCGTCAGTCAATGTTAGGTAATGACAAATGCGTGCTGTCGCTTTCAAATCAGGAAATTATATTTCATTACATAAGAATTAACTCAGCGATTGATGCGCATAATCGATTAATCCAGGTGACGTAAAAGAATATTTGTCGTCCTATTAGGTTTTGTATATTTTACAATACAAATATATCTATAGAAAGAGCGAAAGAGAGATAGTTTGTAGAGATTGATTCCTGGCAGTGTTGTATGTACAGAAAAAATTAACCCATTCAACTAATCTTTAAGCAACAACATTGAGTATATCACTACCGATTACTAATTACTCTATCGCATTCGTTATATATGGCATGTAATTCCTTTTTGTATGTGTGTTGCATTCGCCATTTAACGGGGGTGGGGTGGAATTGTTAGAGACTGGAAAATACGAAAATGTTTCGCGACTATAAAATGCTAGAATATCAATGGAGATTTAGTATAATCTGATGTTTATATCACCTAGGAAACATTGATGCTCACATCACACAACGTGATGATTGAAACATAAAATGTAAAACTAAACTGCTTTCATCATTTATGAAGGGAATGATTACTTAAGCGTTCGCTATTTTATCTCCAGTCATGATCGTGCACAACCGAGAGAGCAACACCTTATTGGGTGTGATCGGAAAGTGTTTAACTATTCAAACACGTGAATTAAATTAAATAATCTTGGGCAACACTGAAATTACCTTCTATCAAATTTACTGCCTCACCCTGATTTCTCTAACATGCTTTAATGCGATTATTTGGTCACAGTCTATCCGTGTCTGTGTCGCATTGCATACACCCGCATGCAAACAAAAATACACACGTAGATAAATATATAAGTATTTGCATACATACATACATACATACATACATACTTCCTATTCAACTAGTTTTTACTCAATTGCCTAAATAACTGCACAGAAAATCAATCTAATATAGTACGAACAAACACTTAACGATTATAT
>NC_068987.1:93223624-93224798 GCF_001194135.2 Octopus bimaculoides
ACACACACACACACACACACACACACACACACACACACACAAACACCCACAAACACACACACACACAAATACACACACACACACATACTTGGATCTACAAAGAATGAGGGAAATTTCAGAACGCGAATAACTTACATTACTTTGATCTATTTACATATGGCATAGATTTCTCCATGACTCTTCATTTGATTGTATGTGCTGTGTAGTTGGTTTTCAGATCCCATACATGACTACCCAACAGAATCGTTTTATTTTTATCAATATATTGGAAAAAAAAGGTCGGTAATTTACATAACGGTTCTTTTAAAAATTGCCTTTACATAAAACAACGCACCTTTTCCTTTCCATTGCATTTCCTTGTAGCAATGGTGTAACTTCTGTCTCATAAACAGCTGAGTTTATCAAGCCCGCCTGATCGAGCAGGCACGGTTCAGGGTCTCGGCAATTACAACTGGGATTAGTTTATGGGTGTGACTTACTGGAAAATATTAAAATACTGACTAGAGATATACGTTCACTAACTTTTAATAATTATTGATAGAATTATGATTCTAGAGTTATGATAATATTCATGGGTGTTAATGTTGGCTTCATTCCTGAATTCTATAAAAAGCCGACTGGCAATTTTAAAGTCAACCATTTTTGGCCTCAGTATTATATGGAAGTTTAGAGCAGCGATAAAATACTTATCGGCATTTTGTTCATCTTTATGATCTAGGTTCAAATTCGGCTGAGGTCGACTCCCTTTTGCCTTTCATCCTTCGGAATCGATAAAATAAGTACCCGTTGAGCACTGGGGTCGTTGTAACCGGCATACTATGGGATTTTAGGGCAGCGAGCTGGCAGATGTTTAATACACCGGTCAAAATGCTTAGCAGCACCTTGTCCATCTTTGCGTCTATACCTTGATCTCCCCTGTACGCCACCAGCTACAGGTAATAAACGAAACTCGGTTTAATGAGACAAGTATCTTTTGAAAAGTCACCTGATGAGTCACAACTGCACCGAATGATTCACCACAACCAGGTGTATGGAATCTCACCCAAGATGCACCGACGTACGATATGATTAATAATGAGTGATTAATAATGAGTTTCGTGAATTCTATTTTTCTCTTTCTCAGATGTGTCATTTACATATATATATATATATATATATATATATATATATATAT
>NC_068987.1:93224960-93225606 GCF_001194135.2 Octopus bimaculoides
TATATATATATATATATATATATATATATATATATATATATATATATGCAAAGAGAGAGAGATACACATGGAAAAGGATTATATATATACATATATATACATAGCATATACACATACACACACATAGGCACACACTCACTTATAAATATATACACATACGTATATCCTATACATGGATACATGAATAATATATAACGCAATATAAATAAGTGGTGTATCAATATACGTAGAGAGGATGTGAGAATAGGTAGTGAAGCGAAATATTTTACAACTCGAATAAAATAATAACATAACATAACATAACGAATGTGTCTTTTATATATTTCTTGCTTCAATGCTCGAAAGACAAGTTGGCTCCAGTCTAACATCCAACAGTTCAAAAGTGACAGCGATTGGATTGATAGGATTAATAGATAGATCTTTGAAACTGAGTCTCTGCGTTGCTGTTATGTTTGACTTTAGATTTCTAACAAGATATATGATTGTGTGTGTTTGCGAATGCGTATGTATTTGCATATAGAGTGAGGGGCAGAGGAAGCGAGAGAGAGGGAGAGATATAAAGAGAGGGAGAAACAGGAATGGACTTTCAGAATTGCATGCAATACATATATATATATATATATATATATATATATATATATATATA
>NC_068987.1:93226390-93228185 GCF_001194135.2 Octopus bimaculoides
GAGCACGTCCCTTGCTGGCTGACGATATGTGCATCTCTGATCATGAGCAGAAGTAGTGGGGGAGCATCATAGCCATGTGTTGAGAGGAATTCTTTGGGGTTTGAATAATTCACCTTTGGATACATGGGTGTTTGGCTCAACATCCTTAAACAAACCTTATTCAGAGACCTTTTGAGCGGGATGGGCTACTCGACCTGAAGAAAATTCTAACTGGGCCCCCACCTACAAGGTCATGCACTGTTTACCTTGATATGAGATCACCATGTCACATACATATGGTTGTGATGCATGTGCCTGGAGTACCCGTATCAGACGGGTAGTCATGACGGGTATAATGGGCTTCGTATATTTTACCCCAGTTTCACTTTGATGGATTGCTTTGCTCTCTCACTCAATAATAATATTATTATTTTTATTAACATTACTACTGCAACGACAATTTATCAATAGTGGTAATCCAATAATGCTTTCGTAGTTACAAACACTAACCAAAGTATTTCTGTTGAATTATACACTACGAAATATTCTGGGGTGTAGCATTATACTACGGAGATGAAATAGAAACTGCAAAATTTTCACCTACGAAATATATTTATATATTATATTTAACACGTCATCGTGGTTTATTTATTTATTTTTTCTCCCTTTATGCACAGACACACTTATAGTCACGGCCATAGCTATATTCATAGCTATGTATCCTATCGTATTTCGTCCTGGGAAGGTCTCCTTAAAAACGTAGAATTTGTTTGCTTGTAACTTAGATCTCGTCTTCTCATACACATTGTTCTGATAGATGTTAATATATTTCTTCAGACGATGCAAAAAAAAAAAAAATGCATCTTTGATTAGCAATGACAAGAATTTGAATATAAAACGATTCGAGATGGAGTAAAGAAAAGCACGTTTTAAAGAAGATATATGAAAAGAACCACGTCAAAATGTTCAACATATGGGCATACGTGCTCGCTTATCAAATAAATGATAAGACTTGAATGACCACTGAACTAGTTTGCACTAAATTTCCTCAAGTAATATATAAGGCCTCAATACAACTGCGTTTTTATATTTAGCTCTTTGCCTTCATCTGTCTTAGTAGTATATTTTATATTTTGATTTTTATACTCTATTTTATACTTTTATTTATTTATTTATGTTTCTGAAATTCACTATTTATCGATTTTAAGCTCCTCCACATTAGTGAGTCTGTCTATCAGTGAATCATGCATTCTATCTTTCTTTTATTTTAAGTAGATTTAGTTTTTATAACTATCAATTCGTAGATATGAATCTAAATATAAATGGTTTTCTCGTTATAAATAATGAATACAAATGTAATGTAACAGAAAGAAATTTATAGCAATATGAGGGAGAAAAAAGAAAAATATAGAATTATTTGCAGAAGCAACAAGCATTAACCAAAACAGAGCGTAACTCTCTGTGACAGCAAAAGAGCTTAAATTCCCAGACGTCATTCTAAAGTTGAACAATTTCTATGGTAAATGTAAAAAGATTGAATGAAAAACGCCCTCTAGTAGTTTTTAAAGTTGTCAGCTCCTGTACATTACACTCTGTTTAAATGTATGGTTTAACTTTCTTCTGCACCTTCTCTCACTCCAATTGTGTGCGTTTGTGTTTGCAGATGTGTAAAATGTGAAAACGCTTGCGCATATTGCCCTACACACGCACGTGCACGCACACACATGCACACGCACACGCACACGTGCGTACAGACACACACGCACATATATACATTCATACATGCGTTCATAAATTTATATACATATATATATAT
>NC_068987.1:93228226-93228712 GCF_001194135.2 Octopus bimaculoides
ATGTGAGTTCGTGTGTTGAAGCATATTATGTTGTATCTGGGGAGAGTCATTCTCTTTTAGTGCCTTATAATTTAACACACACACCGGTAAAATTTCCACTCATTTACTTATTTATTTTTCTAAAATTTTCGTTGCGTCTTGTAAACTTTTCAATAGTTGTTGACTCTGTCCGTTATCCAAGCTGCGTACGTTTTGCTTGTTTGTGCGTTTGTGTGCATGTGTGTATTTTTACGTATGTGTGTGTGTGTGCTTGCATGTGTATCTCCATATGTGTGAATGTGTGTCTTTGTGTGAAGTGAAGAGTGTGTGTGTATGGTCATGTGTTTCAGTTTTCATTTGCGTATGTATGAATGTGTACTTCTGTGTTCACATTACCTATGTACCTTTCTGTCTATCTGTTTACTTTCATGTCCATTTGCCTACATACATGTGCATATATACATATATATAAACTGTGTGAATGGGGGTAGGATTACCTGCTACGCA
>NC_068987.1:93228722-93232829 GCF_001194135.2 Octopus bimaculoides
ATATATATATATATATATATACACACATACATACATTTACATATATACATATATATAAACTGTGTGAATGGGGGTAGGATTACCTGCTACGCATCTTTCCTATTTAGTAGTGGAGATGTTTTATTTATGAGGGCGTAATCCTGTATTTGCCTGAGGGTTGGGTCTTTTGGATGCTTGGATAAAATGCCAATGTCAAGTTGACCCAGGTTGCCTCCATATGTTTCCTTGGTATGTTGGTAGAGTATGGAGGGCTATTTTTTGTCGTTATATCGTCTCAAATGTCTTTCGGCAATGCTCCTAGATGTTTCTCGTATGCATGTTATATCTTTACAAACACCTTCTATGCATCTTATGGTGTAGACTACATTTCTACTGCTACAGTTAACGCCAAGGTTGATCCTACATACCATGCAGTTATCATTGGTGCATATGGTACTCTCAAAGGGGTACGTCCTACATAGTTGTGATCTGGTGGAGTTCCCTGGCTTTTCAACAATCTTAATGTTGTGTCTGGTCTCCTTCAGAGGTTTCCTAAATCTACGGTTGAACACGTGACATAAAACCTACAAATATCGAGGAGTATTGGTGCAGACTAAGTCTCAAGCAACAGGGCAATTTTAAGGTTTAACCATCTCATATCTTTTCACATGTTCTTAGAATTAACCAGAGTGATATGACTGTTAGGTACACGGGTGTTTCTGTCTCCATTCATACTTTCCATGTTTTCTCTTCTTTGAATTCGTTGATAAGAAGGTTGAATAGTCGAAACACAGAAGACATTTCTTTTAGCGTAAACTTAATACATATTATGGAGATGCAATTGCATAGTAAGTTACCTGATCTGGGATGCAACACGGAATTTTGTCAGTGATCAGGTCGCGGTCTCAAAGCGACGAAAATATATTGGCAAATTAAATTTAAATGTTGAAGTGAATCTAACAGTTTTTGTTTGTTTTTAAATGGCTTATAAACAACTTCTACACTGCAATTGTTTAATATATATTGCTTTATATTTAACACGTCTTTATATTTATTTTTCTACCTCTATGCACAGACACACTTATAGTCATAGCCATACCTATATACATAGCTAGTTATCCAGCCGTATTTCGTCCTGGGAAGGCTTCCATAAAAACGTAGTATTATAAAACTACACTTATTAATTCAATAGTAGAAGACACTTGCCCAAGGTGCCTCGCAGTGGGACTGAACCCGGAACCATGCGGTTTGTAAAGAAGCCACTTACCACACAGCCTCTTCTGCATGTATGCAACTATGTATATGTTCGCATAAGACTCCAAGCTCCATAAAAAAAAACACTGAAGTGAAGGAAAATACAGACATTGTTAATTCGAATGACCTGAAATATACACGGTATTCTCAAACGGCATGAGATTTAACGGCTAATATGCAACAGTACGAGATATTTACATTGTTACCCCAAATTTTGTATTTGAGGCAATATTTCACATCGGTAAATAAAATTTGAGCTTCCCAAATATTCTTCAGGACAACCATTCGATGAATTGAAGTAACTAAGAAATTAAAAAAAAACACACTCATTCTCGTTTACCTACGGAGTGATCCTTTTGAATGTGTTTTTTAACACTCTACGTCTATCATGAGACAATGCCTACGCAAAATTTCGCTGCGAAACGCTTTTAACAGCACATATATGTAAAGTAAGTAATATCGATTATGTCTACTTCGTAGAGCTGCTTTTACTACGAACCTGAATTTTATTTTACATCAGCAGATAGATTTGACGGTATCTGTATATACTTCAGTCTAGCGATTCGAATTCGTTTCGAAAGTGAATCAAGTATACAGCACCGTATCCATCAGCAGAAATAACCGCATAGTATGTATACCTGCCGTTTTCGTTCACTCCCGGAGCGATTCATCTCGCTTGGTTTTGTAATATAATGCGCTTCTTAAAATCTAAGTCTCTAAACGACCTCTCTGGACGAGATACCCGCAGCCTAAATGCGTTTAACAACATACGTATATAAAGCATGTGACAGTTGTAATGTATACATTATAGTACGGTTTCTAACCCGGAATATATATATATGTATGTATATGTATATGCATACGCATACAGCACTTGCATGCAAATGTATGCATGTTTGAGTGTGGGTGTGTTTGTTTGTTTATGTGTCTGTAGCTACCAGCATGAATAGACATTCTGGAACTTTCTAGCTATAGGAATATTAATATAGGAGAGACTCGCAAGTTCGATAAAGTTCTATTTTCCTAAGAAGTAAGATGTATCAGCATTTAACAGAAATGGCGTCAAGAGCAATCAGCCATCTTGAAAATACATTATCTTTTGTCTGTGGCCCAATTCTTAATGTAACTTTGAGACGTTGTCTGTTCGACTTTTCTCGTCCAAGGAGAGTGAAAGCTTGCAAATTTGTTAGTTTACCCAAAAGAAATAGAAACCTTTCAAGATATCATTTTCGAGGTCATAAAAAATGCTTTAAGAAAGAAAATAGACATTTTCACTACTTTTTCAAGTCATGCTTTTAGCAAATAACATTTACTACCCGTCAAACAACGTGTGTTACAGAGTTCAACAGTTCCATATTTTCATCAAACTTACAGCTACTAAAGTTATTCGTTTTAGAAATAAATATTTGTGAATTTTATAAATACACACACACACACACACACGCACACACACACACACACACACACACACACACACACACACACACACACACACACACACATATATATATATATATATATATAACTATATATACATATAAAAATAATTGCTTGTATATATGATTTCAGACTCTCTAGTACGTTGTTTTGAAGTGTTACATATAACATTGTAACGCTTGTGTAAAATACATCTATAGAGGAAGTAAGAGCGAGGGACGGAGAGAATAGATAGAAAGGGACACAAAGAGAAGAATCATACAAACCTGCATGGTCAGCCTCATTTTGGAACATATGTGCTTTCTTATTTACTGCTACATACGTACATACATACATACATACATACATACATACATACATACACACATACATACATGTAGCATGTATATGTGTCAGGTCGGAATCGAGTGCCACAGGTAAAGCGTAACCAAATACATTACCCATGAATTTATTTAGAACAATTCCAATCACTTCTGCTACAACTACAACAGGTTACATTTAGGTCACTTGACCATTGAAGAAGATTCCACGAACAGTCTACTACTGTCATACCACTCCCAACTTTTTCTTTTCTTTTTTCTTCTTCCTGCTCTTTTTCTACTCCCTATCCTTTTTCTTCCTCTTCTTTTTCTTCGGCGTCTCCTTCCTCGGCTGCTGCTTCTTAAACAATCGAAATCCAGAACCAATATTTCTCTGCACTCTTATTAACTATTTCTTAAGTATTCCCAAAAGTAAAAGTGTGAGGGACAGAAAAAAGAAAGATGTCTTACCTATTTGAAGACGACGGAAATATTTTTTTTAAATATTTCATTTAATTTTTCCACAATTTGTTTTTCATATTTTACTCTACGTTGAAAAGGTCGAAGGGACTGAAACCGGTACTAAAATGTTCTCCTCGATAAAATTATTTTAGCATTTTCTAACTTGTGTCATTTTCCTTATACATGTCAACCCGTGTGTTACTTTTCAACCTTCTTCACACATACACACACACACACACACACACACACACACACACACACACACACACACATGAATCGACCCCATTACTTATGTTTTTTACCCTAGTACCTATTCTATACGTCTCTTTTGAAAAAAAAAACACTAATTTACTGGGACGTAAGCACGCCAACACCCGTCGTCAATTGGTGGTGATGGGGACAAACACAGACGCAAAGACACACACAAATAGATATATATATATACACTCACACACACATATACACACACACACACGTATGCGACGGCCGTCTTTGAGTTTCCGTCAGCCAAATCCACTAACAAGGCTTTAATTGGATCCAGGCTATGGTAGATGACACTTGTCTAAGGCATCACGTAGAAGGACTGAATTCGGAGCCATGTGATTGTAAAATTAAATTTCTTACCACATTGCCTCATATATACATATGCATATATATATATATATATATATATATA
>NC_068987.1:93238371-93241900 GCF_001194135.2 Octopus bimaculoides
CTCTCTCTCTCTCTCTCTCTATATATATATATATATATATATATATACATATATATATAAAACATTTTTTCAGAATGCGATAAAAACCACGGCTGTGAAGATTTAAGAACTTTTATAAATAGGTCTTACAGCTGTTTCCGGGATATATTTTATATCCTTTCATCGGAGACGGTGTGAGAAAATGGTTAAGCAAAAGTTAATTCAGATAAGATATGAAATAGAGAGTATATACGTATATATATATACATAAATATGCATACATTCGCACATGTATATGTATATATGTGTGCGTGTGTGTGTGTGTCGAATCTGCAGATTCCTGCTGATGTTATAGAGAGATTCTCACTGAGTATGGTCTCTCTGGTGACAACAAAATATTGAATATATTTTTCGCCTGAAGAATCGCAGTCGGAGAGAAAATCTTAGTAACAAAGAAATGAATAACTATAGTGACTACATTTCTTGACTGAGTTTTCACTGGTTATGAAGCACTGCGTTATATACGAATCCTTATATGTGAAAAATTTCCTGCGCCTATATTTTGATCTCCTTGTAATTGTTATTATTTATGTAATTTGGAAATCACACATCCGCTACGCTCATTATCCATTCATCTATTTCTTTATTTACTTGCCCGCATTTCTTTTAGCCCAACTCTTTAATACATATTTATCTGTTGTCTGCCCAAATAGTTATTTATCTCCCCATGTCTCTCTATCTATCTCTCTATCTATTTATTTATTTACCTAGCTGTCTAGCTATCTATTTTCTGCCTCCATATCTAGCTATCTATTTACCTATCTATCTGCTATCTTCCTAATCTATCTATTCATTTGTCTATTTATCACCTTTCTGAGCGTACGTCCAGGGCCCTGTGTTTGTCTATATACGCAGCTTTTTTCTCTATTCAATATGTGATAACCTTGTACATAAATTCAAGTTCTTATATTATCCTTGAAAAATATTCAAAACCGATATCTTCTTTTTACTCACACTCACGAAGCATCCATTAATGATTGTTTCTCTCTCTCCTCTCTCTCTCTCTCCATTTCTCTCTCTCTCTTCGTTTTTAATTATGTTGAAGAATACGAAATAGTACCTATGTTACCACAATCTCAACTCTTTTTTAACCCTATCTTCTTTTCAGTAACAAATGTAATTGATTTCAAGTTCTCGTTTTCCTAATCTACATATATTTTAATCTTTCCCTTCTTAAGAAATTAAATTATCTCCCTTTCAGTTGATTATTCTCAACCTCATACACCTACATGGTTGGCAATGAATATAATTTTCGCTTATTATTTCTCATAATATTTCTGTCTCTTTTCTTCTCGTCTCTCACTTCCTTTCTCTCTTTCAGAATACTTTCTTACGTATGGATGTCTGTTGTTACAAACATACAATGTTATTTACATAGTACTTATTATTCATGTATAATCCCCCCTCTCTCATTCCTTCTCACTCCCTTTCGCTCTCTCTCTCTCTCTCTCTCTCTCTCTCTCTCTCTCTCTCTCTCACTACTAGTATTTTAAGATATCATGAATGTTAATAATATTTAGAATCAAGGCGGCGTGCTGGCAGAAGCGTCAGTACGTTGGGCAAAATGCTTAGCTGCATTTTGACCGTTTCAACGTTCTGAGTTCAAATCTCACCGAGTTCGACTTTTACTTTCCTCCTTTTAGAGTCGATAAAATAAGACTTATCACCTCTCACGAAATTGCTGATCTTACGCCAAACTTTTAAACCAATATTATTTATCACCTATCGAATTAGAACCATAAAGTATTGCATATCCAGCGCCAACTGTGTATGGTAATTGTTAGCACATTTCGAAGACGTCACCATCGTAGTGTCAGACACCAGTCATTTTAAGATGATCGGTACTATTCTAGGTGTCTACGAGTTGCTTAGAAGATCAAAGATTAACTCGTAAAATTAGGGGTCAATTTGCTCGGTACATGGAGAAGGGGTCAGTGCAGTCTAACAGTGACCTGCGACTACTGGAGGCATGGGACGTTTAAATTACTTGCAGCCTAGTTTGACCCAGATCTACATGTCGAGAAGAGCTGGAAAGAGGTGACCAACAGACTGGTGAATCTCACACGGAAGCAAGCAGAATGGTCCATAAGAGTTGGCGGACTTGCCCCAATACACAGTTGACCAAGAGAGAGAGAGAGTGAGAGAGAGAGAGAGAGAGAGAGAGAGAGAGAGAGAGAGAGAGAGAGAGAGAGAGAGAGAGAGAGAGAGGGAGAGAGAAAGAGAGAGAGAGAAAGGTTGTGATTGTTGTGACCATGATTAGTTGTATAAATTATTATTTTTCTGCCTGAAGGTACAGAGAAAAAATTATAGAAAATGTTACATACACCATGTACACCCCGAAAATACGTTTCCCAATGCAAAATTCCAGATACCAATGTCCGGATGTATGGTCGACAATGCTGCAGTTAAGGACACCAAATTTAACGCCTGACCAGTGGAGCGATGGACATCGATATTGCGCAAATATTGTGGCTTACTAATATTACAAACTTCAACCGAACCGGAGGCATATTGAATAGCCTGTCCATGACTATATTATGACTATTATTTTCAGCTGATTTAACTCCCGGTTCTCTCATTGGATCACCACCCACCATATAAAAATCGCAACCGAACAGCGAACTAGCAAAGCATATACATTGTGCATGAGAGGTTGAAAACCTTTTTTTTAACCTCCATTATGTCAACACCTCAAATGTAAAATTCTTCCCTGAAGACGGAAGCAAGTATTATCCGATGATGGAATCAATTTGCAATTGTTATTTTGGACAACCAGAAACCCAGAAACAGTTGTTGGACTCGTAAAACACTTGTGAAAGTCGAACCTTTTTATATGTAAACATATGTACATTTTGTATATTTAATATTTTTTGTGTGTATCAATTGCCTAACTTGCTTTTCCTTCCAATATACTCCTCTACTTGCTAAGTTTAAATCTCTTGAGCACTACGAAGAGTATTCTATACAGAGAATACCTGTCTCTATATATAGCTGAAGGATTAAAATTAATCAACAGACATACTAAGTATGTCTACCTTATCAAAATCGCCGAAAAGAAAAACTGATAATAACTACAGAAATCTGCGGGCAAACGGGCTAAGACAGTCTTTCAAAATACATTCAAGTATATGGATTCACGTGGACCGCTTTTTGGGTTGGCTTTATAGCCTCACCTTCCTCAGCACGCGTTACCATGATGATAATCACCAACCTCTCCCGTTGAAGCCTGCTCTGCAACTGATGCGTTTTGTGCCGAATCATGGCAACCACCAGTGTGAACATAATTTCAATACAGAGCAAATAATTCAGGAGAAAATATTTGCAAAGATATCTAATGCTTTTTTTGGGGGCCTGCAAGCGCCTGTAATATTGATTCTGATGTTATCATTATTAATTTTTACTCTGAATAATGGCACAGTCAATAATATCTTCGTGCATCTATTTGCTCCCTATTGAAATTGTATATATATATATATATATATATATATAT
>NC_068987.1:93242208-93246307 GCF_001194135.2 Octopus bimaculoides
TTACTCTTGTGAGGACATGGTAGCAGGTAACGTGTAGTAGCAGTCCTAAAAGAATTTTGGATATGAATTCTTGGTTTTGATTATTCAAACAGCAGTAGCAGCCGAAGAAGGAGGGGCTGAGAAGAAGAAGAAGAAGAAGAAGAAGAAGAAGAAGAAGAAGAAGAAGAAGAAGAAGAAGAAGAAGAAGAAGAAGAAGAAGAAGAAGAAGAAGGAGGAGGAGGAGGAGGAGGAGAAGAAGAAGAAGAAGAAGAGAAAGACTAATAAAAATGCGTGAGTGGTATGACAGCAGTAGGATGTTGTTCGAATCCTCTTAAACGGTCAAGTGACCTAAAAGTGACCTGACCGAATCGAATTATTTACATATATATATATATACATCAGCACGTATGTATGTATGTTCAATAGTCTGTGCTTGTGTGTGTGTGTGTGTATGTGCGCGCGTGTATGTGTGTGTTTGCGTGCGTGCAGAACACCTTGAAACATATACCAGACAGGTTTTATTTGTAACATATAATTTTTTTATATTCATTTCCACGGAATATACCTGACTGACTGAAGTGCAGCGTCTAATGCTGCCATATTGACAATCTGTAACTTGCGATGCGATGTGGTTCACTGTTCACAATATACAATAAAACAATTTCTGTCTGCATTGATTTAGAGAAAATACATCCCGTATTTAAGTACTTATTGCCTTGCGTTGTTGTACTAGTTAGAGATCAATGGTTAAACGTAATGACAGGCAGGACAAATTAGTATTGGATTTAATTGCTTCGATTAATCTTTGATACTGGTGATTATCTGTTAGACTTGTTGGTTTGAGGATTCGATTTGATTCTATTGAATGTGAAATGGATAGTGTGAGAAAGCAAGAGATGTATAATGATGGAGTAATGCACCAAGATATGGGTAGTGATGTAGAGAATTCAAGAGAAACATTTGTCTTGTATTTGGTGGGAAGGAAATGTGACCACAGGGAATACATTTTACTACACAGTGCATCGAATTTATGGCTTTTAATGTAAACTATTTCAGCGGATTACAAACTTGAATCAGCCTTCATTTACAGCATTATATTATTGAACCGTCCTTAGCCAAGCACATTTAGTAAAAACGCCTTGAACCGTATTACAGATCGATCATAGTGCTCCACTTTGACTGAATCTAATTATGTATCCACTCTCTTTGAATATTTTGGCGTATATATATATATATATATATATATATATATACGCACGCGCGCGCACACACACATATACATATATATACGTAAATATGTATATATTTATATATACACATATACATATATTCTTTTATTCTTTTACTTGTTTCAGTCATTTGACAGCGGCCATGCTAGATATCCGCTTGTAGTTGAAGAAATCGACCTCGGGATTTATGCTTTCTGAGCCCAGTACTAACTCTATCGGTCTCTTTACGGGGACGTAACCACGCCAACATCGGTTGTCAAGCGATGGTGGGGTGACAAACACAGACACACTAACATATACATATATATACATATATACGACTGGCGTCTATCAGTTTCCACCCACCAAATCCACTCACAAGGCTATAGTCAGCCCGAGGTTATAGCAGAAGACACATGCCCAAGGTGCAAAGCAGTGGAACTGAACCCGGAATCATGTGATTGGGAGTTAATAAATAAGGGTGCAAAATAGCTCCTACAATTGCTGGAAATGAGAGCCAAAATTTAACTCACACAGCCACACAAAAGCACTAACGTCTTGAAATATTCGTGACTTTGAGCGGCAAGACACAACATCTATCTTTGCCGAGATACACTCACAGAATGAAGTAGTTTGATAAAATCTATCACGTGATGTGTGTTTGTGTATATATATATGCGTGCGTGTGTGTGTGTGTGTGTGCGCGCGCGTATGTGTGTGTATATATGAATGCATGTATGAATGGACGGATGAATGTGTGTATATATGTTCGCTTAGAAAAACACGACGTGTTATTTCTATAGGGTAAAGTCACCGATTTTGTTAACCTACCTAATTTGTGTTTCCTTTCCGATGAGACGAGATCAACTCGTAGATTAAAACCGAATTCTCTTCTTTTTCTAACTTGCTTCATGTTAGGAAACATCATGAACATTGACTAATCAGTAAAGCAACTCAATTCTAAGGACTTAGTCTAAGGTGGAACGACAATCTTCAAGATATTTGTCTGTTGAATACTCAGACACTCTGCTAATGCATTCGGCTGGGCTTGCATTTAGAGCTGCTGGTTTTTGGTTGCATATAAAGAGTTTCCAAGTTCTGATCTTAGTCGGGAGTACCTTTTGCCTGTCTGGAAGAGTATCATAGAAATTAATATATCTGAAAATGCTTTATAACATTTATAGTTAGGATAATATATTTAAAGCTTTCTAAATGTCTCTTCCTGAACGCATCCATGGTTTGGCCTTCATATGATTGGAAGTTCTCCTTTGTAGGGGAACCGTTCACTTAGATACAATTCGACGATCTTAGGAGAATCTGGTTCAACGGGGCACCCATAGATACGTCGAGTATATGATTTCACACAGTAGGAATCATCGAGAAACAAAGAGAACTGTCTGTAACGCACAGAATATGATATTGTACCGCACAGAATATGATATTGTACCACACAGAATATGATATTGTACCGCACAGAATTCTGATATTTAGGCGGGGGAGCTGGCAGAAACGTTAGCACGCTGGGTGAAATGCTTAGCGGTATTTCGTCTGCCGCTACGTTCTGAGTTCAAATTCCGCTGAGGTCGACTTTGCCTTTCATCCTTTCGGGGTCGATGAAATAAGTACCAGTTACGCACTGGGGTCGATATAACCGACTTAATCCGTTTGTCTGTCCTTGTTTGTCCCCTCTGTGTGTAGCCCCTTGTGGGCAGTAAAGAAATAAGAATTCTGATATTGGGGACACTGTTTCTATCAAATTCGTTCTCTCGTTCCTTCACTTTCTGTTATTGCCTATGTTTCACATTTACGTGTGTGTGTGTATGTGTGTGTGCCCGCGCGCGCGTGTATGCATGTCTGTCTATAAGAGTGTGCTCGTGTGTTAATTTATTGGGTAGGCGTGTGGCTCAGTGAACAGTTTATTCAGATCACGATCGTAAGATCGTAAGTTCGAATCATGGCCGAGCGTTGTGTATTTCAGCAAGGCATTTCCCTTCATGTTGCTCTAGTCCATTCAGCTGACAAAATGATTGGTACTTGTATTTCAAAGGGCCAGCTTTAACGCATTCTGTGTCGCGCTGAATATGCACGAAAAACACTTTGAGGGGACGCGTGTCCATGGAGTGTCCAGCCACCTGCACGTTAATTTCTCGAGCTAGCAGTTGCGTTGATCAGATCGTCCTGGGCTCTTGTCGACCTAACCGACGGAGTAACAGTGTGCGAAGGCATAAATAAACACGCAAAAACACGCATACTCACTCACATTCATATAATTATATACTAAAAAAAAAATAGACGGACATTTAATAACACAAATACACACACCTATATATACAGTGTCGTTATCTGACTTTCTCTTTACCTATGTCTGTCTATAAAATTCAATATTTCACTAACCTATATAACATTATTCAACCTCATCAGAATGTTTGGAGATATTTTACCGTAATCTTTGAATTGTCTTCCCAAACGATAACATAAAACGTGCATAAAATGTAATAGCTTCATAAAATATTTAACCTCTAACATGGATATTTTTGTCCAAATATTCTTTAATCGTTGAGTACCATATTTGTTTTGCTTTTTATTTTACACGTTCGGTATGTCGATTTCTACATTGTTTTTGTTTCGCCCTGCATCGCAGTTTTATTCGTTTATTCGGATTCTGTGCTATTTTATTTTATGGTGTATGTCTATTTAGTTTGGCCGTTTTTTGACTGGTTCTTTTTCGAGAATTCTTTGCATGATTAATATTATTTTGCGTATGTTTCATTGCCAATTTCTCAATCGGCTATCTTTGAACGAGCGGCACCACTTTTCATTACACGCGCGTGCGCCATCACACACATACACGCACCACACACAATTATAAATACACAAGATTATGTATATGCATATATATATATATATATATA
>NC_068987.1:93246538-93247143 GCF_001194135.2 Octopus bimaculoides
ATACACACACACACACACACACACACACACACATATATATATATATATATATATATATATATACATACATATATAAATGCATACACACATATATACATATGTATGTATTTGTACATTCGGAGTCAGAAACGCAGGGCATACAGCTATGTGTTTTTGCATATACGCATGTGTCTGTATGTTTCTGTCTTCGTTTATAACATCATGTGAATTTCACAGACCCTGTCCTTATACCACACGATATTACATTAAAAGTTTAATTATTCTCTGTCTTTTTTTACCAAGCTAACAAGAACTCATATTCCAACATAATAGGAATCTGGCAATAACGAATCTACAACAACAAAACATTGTATGCAATAACAAACGACCGCTTTATTTTCCTCAACGGATTTTAATAATCACTTCCTTTTTTAGTTTCCCAATGTGAAAAGTTAAAGGGAAGAGAGTACCGCAACAAACAATTCTTTAATAAGAATTTCATTTATTTCAAACGTTATTTGCTGCTTTTGGTCTATGTAGCAGAAAATAAACTGTATATGTGTGTAAGTGTGTTTGTGAGTTTGTGTGTACATACATACATACATACATTTATATATATATATATA
>NC_068987.1:93247431-93253494 GCF_001194135.2 Octopus bimaculoides
TATATATATATATATATATCATATGTGCTAGTGTATGCCTTCATGTTTCTAAGCGTATACTTTGAGGCCAATTTCATTTTTGTCTGTTTTTCTTCATAAATATTTGAAATACGTTGAATGCCTTGTAACGGATTTAATAATATTATTATATGTCATCATATCGGAAAGGCAATTTCAGAGAGTTTCCATTTTATTGCAATTCCACAGAATTTTCTTCATCTTCAGAAAGCATTCATATTTGAAATTAAAATGAGCTTTACAGTCCCACTCGTTATCACACCAAATTTTGATCTAGCAGATTGTCAAAAGGCCAGCATTTTCGATGGAGGTACTAAGTAGATTACATCGAGGCCAGTGCTCAATGAGTATTTGATCTATCGACCCTGAAAGAATGAAAGGCAATGTCGACCACAACAGAATTTGAACTCAGTTGATAATAAGCCTTTTCTCCCGCGTGATAACGGTTCTACCAGCTCACCGCTTTACGTCACACCATATATAACGGTTCTACCAGCTCGCAGCTTTATGTCACACCATATATAACGATTCCACCAGCTCACCGCTTTACGTCACACCATATATATCGGTTCTACCAGCTCGCAGTTTTATGTCACACCATATATACCAATTCTACCAGCTCACCGCTTTGCGTCACATCATATATAACGGTTCCACCAGCTCCCCGTTTTACGTCACACCATATATAACGATTCCACCAGCTCAGCGCTTTACGTCACACTATATATAACAATTCTTCCAGCACAGCGCTTTACGTCACACTATATATAACAATTCTACCAGCTCGCAGCTTTACGTTACACCATATATAACGATTCCACCAGCTCCCCGCTTTACTTCCCACGATATATAACGATTCTACCAGCTTTACGTCACACCATATATAACGACTCTACCAGTTTGCCGTTTTACATCACTCCATATATCAGTTATTGTACAAAGTCAAAATTTATATGACTTTTACGACAGGTAACTCAGACCTCTACTTTCTAACAGTATTCGGTCGGATTAGTGCATTTCTTTGTATTCTTAGATGTATTATTAATGTCTTTATGAGATAATCCTAATAAGAAACGCCGTTGCTGACTTACCAAACATATGTTATTTAAGAAACCCAACCACTTGAAGATGAAATTGTTTCCTCCACTCTGCTCCAATGCATAGCTTAAGTTCGAACAATTCAATGATGTAATCAGCAACATCACTCATTAATTTACTTTTATTGTTAATGAGATCTAATTGAACTAAGAGGGAATTTAATCCCTGTGAGTAGTAGGCAATCCATAGCAACGTGTATGTCTCATCAGTTTAGCAATTAACATACATACCGGTGCAGTAATGTTTCAGAAATTGTTTAAATGTGTATTCAAAATATACTTTCCCTCATAGAAAAAAAAAATATATGAGATTACGAAATTACTCAGCTAATTTAAAGGTTTCAAGAATATAAGATCTGCGTATATACGATCGCGAATCCATAATAGCAAATCTACCATTCAATTCAATACCAACAGTAACTGTAATACCGCCATGATAATCACTAAATTGCTACGATTAATAATCAAAACCCCTCTTCTAATAACAATGAATATTTATTGGTGCCCCAACGTCAGGATACCAGGGTGTGAGCCTTGCGCTTGAAAATATTAGAAAACATTTTATATTGGTCAGTGGCAAAATCTATAGTAAAAACACGGTGTAAAGACTATGTCAGTTACATTCAATAATTTAATAAATATGATTTTAGTAATGATTGTAAGAGGATTTCGCACAGAGGCACACGAACGTGTTTATAGCAGCAGTTTTAATTTCAATTAGATAAAGGATTGTATGTAGATTTGATTATCATAAATATTATATGTAATAAATGCTAACTTCCTAGAAAGTTCCTCTCAAGAAAAAAAAAAGTATTATGACACTTTACATCCTGTCATTATGGGGGTTTCTGTTCTTGGATCAGTTTACATCTCAAATAGGTGACATGTGTACTAATAGAAAAACTATCTGACTGTTTGTACCGTAAAAGGTGTATTTTAATCAACATTTCATCAGAAATAATAAAAAATATCAAACGCCCACATGCTAGGTCAAAGGTTATGCATCATCAGCAAAATGTGTCCTTCATGAACATTAGCAACCAATTAGGATGCAGGAAAACGGCTTGTATTCGAATATGGAAGTTTTACCAAGCAATTGGCCAATACAAAGATAGGCAAAGAACGGGCGCTTCGAGAAAAACAACAGTACAGATGGATCGGCGAATTCATAGATTCTCTGAAGGTAACCGAGTGCTAAAATCAGTGAACATTTGCAAACTGTTATCTGCGGAAACTGACGTCAGCTTGAGACCAGAAACTGTCAGAAGCCGCCTAAAAGAATTTGAATTGTTCGGCCGCATCACTCGAAAGAAGCCGATCATTTCTGAGACGAACCGGCAGATGCGGATCAAGTTTTCTAAAAGCCTATATTGAATGAACGGCCGAAGATTGACAAAGGCGTTTTTGGAGCGACAAATCTCGCTTCTGCATCTTTGGATCAGACAGAAAGACTTATGTTAGACGCCGTCTAAACTGAAGAATTCCATCCTAAGTGTGTCAAGGAAACGCCGCAAGCGGGAGGGGAGCCAATGGCGTAGGCCGCGTTCAGCATGCATCCCAGCTTAGGTGTTGGTCCAATTGGCAAACTGAACGGTGTAGGCTAGGCTATCTGCAGTTAGTAATAGAAAATGTGCTGCCATATTTAAATAATCTGATGTCACCGGGATCTATTTTCCAGGAGCCCCGTTCATAAGGCTAGGAAAGTTTTGCAATATTTTGAGCGCAATAATATAGGGGTTATTGAGTGAACTTTGCAGAGCCCAGATTTGAATCCGATAGAAAATATATGAAATTATGTTTCTACAAGAGTCCATACAAAAAAAAAACAACAACAACAGATTTGTCCCAATTACATAATTTTATTGAGGAAATACGACAGAACATTCCAAGTGTTTTTTTGTTTTTTTTGAGCTCATTTGTCGAACTACTTGTCCCGCCGTTGTAAAGCCGTAATTGAAAATAATGGCTATGAAACTAGATACTAGTAATGAATTGTATTTTGTTGATCATTTGTGCCGTAAAGTTTCAATTTATACAAAATAACGTTGGTACTGTCTTACACTTATTTGTTGACAAGTTTTAATTACTTGAATTAATTGCGCATAAGAATTATTCAAATTGTAATTCTACATAAACTGTAAAAAGTAAAATAATTTTATACAGTTTTGTTGAAAATAATTTCATGAAGGAGTAGAACTGTCATCAACGGTCTTAAACTTATTTTGGCCAGTGTATATATAGGCAGATTGAAAAGATTAGATTGAGTGGTGGTAATTGGAAGATTATTTTTACCTTTAAATGCAATCTGTAAATTCGTTCCAGTTATCATAATCTCTTGGTTAATCTTTAATTAATCGCGTGACATATCGATGAAATTGCCTTCATATCACAGATTACGATACTTAGAAATAATATTAAAGCACATCAAGAAAACCAAGACATTGAACATTTTAAGAAAACAGTGATACGCGATACAGAGTTAAAGGCAGCGTCCATACATACATACATACACACGTACATACCTACCTACCTACATACATACATACATACATACATACATACATGCATACTACACATAACATAAATACATACATAAATACGTACACTCATGCACAAACACACACATACACGTATATATATATATATATATATATATATATATATTTACATACGCATATACATATGCACCCATAAATGAAGGAATTGATTGTGTGCTGTTTATTTCCGTTCTTTACACAACTAACCGTTTATTCTCCGATTATTTTAAAACAACATGAAAGAGGATTAAGCAGAGGAAGCGAACACTTGCATCATGTCTGTCATCTATTACCAACTGACTACTTTGGTTTTGCCATTTCGGGATTAATGCGATCGTAGCGTCTACTTTTATATCTTCTTGGCGGAAGAAACATGTTCCAATTAGTTTACAACAACAGCTAAATGAAATTGTTACTCTACTGGATTATGATGACCCGCCATTCTGTGGGATTTGTAACATCTCCAGCATTTTCTTGAAAGTGAACGAGAATGGATGTTACATGTGAGACTAGTTTTGAGAAAGAGGTACTCCTGGGTCGAGCAAAGACCGTGAAAAGGCATCTGGCATTGCGAACATACACAAGTGCTGACAGCTTTCCACAAGTCGAGTGATGCGTTCGATGGCAGTGTCACTTTGTCGTTTTGTAGGTTGTTTGTGACGCGTAAAGGCGATGACCTTCTTATTAATTGAGAAGAATATATAGTGTTATGTTTTCAAAAGTGGAGTTTTGCAATCATATTGTATGCGGATACATTCATATATATATTTTTAAACAAAACAAATATATTTTTTATTTATAATATACAGAATAAAATATGATCTCCGGTCGGACAAATTACGCTTTTACACAAATCAATCAACGAAATAATGAAAACAGTCTACTACACATTTTAAGGCGAAAAAGTATTTGAATTATACAAGGAAAAGTAAATTTATTTTGCTGAAAGAAATTTATATATTGCTGTAGTCATGACGGTTCACGTACCGGTATGTACACACGTAAGTATATGTGTGCATACATATGTATGTGGATATATATGTGTGTATGTGTATCTGTGGTGTGTGCGTGTGCGGTAGAGTGAATATATACATACATAAGTATATATGTGTATATATATATATATATATATATATATGTATACATATATATGTACGTAATATATACTATTATATGTGCATACGTGTATATGTATATTGGCATTAGTGTATGTAAATATATGAGTGCATGTGTATGCATGTATATACTGTATATATATATTTGTTTGTAAACAGATTGCAAGTATGTATGTGTGTGTGTGTGTGTGTGTGGTGTGTGTGTTAGTGTATGAATGTATGTGGGTTTAAACTGACGGTGAGTGAGTGTGTCTGTCTGTGTGTTTGAGTGAAACTCGTGTATTGCTATTACAAAATGAATCACTCAAAATTCGCAAATTAAATTTATTAGATTTATTTAGAACTTTGTTCAGTGTTGATTCAATCAAATCCCATAGTGTGACCTTTAGGTTTCCTTTGGGTTAATACAACGAACTTGTCCGGTGTGTAGGGGTGTAGAAGACTGAAGAGACATGAAGATAAAAGTAAACTTACAGAGAGAGAGTGACAGAGAGAGAAAGTAAGAGAAATATATTAGACTGTAGTCGATTAGGAGTTGAGATTCTATGTGAAGAATGTGTTTTATTTTCTAGTATGCTTCCTGATAGTGAAAAATAAATTAAAACGGATATCAAATTAGAAATATATCATAAACACAGACACGGAAGATTAGAAAGTCACACACATACACATACACGCACATGCACGCACACACACACACACACACCCCCACCCACATACACACACAAGCGCACACACTCTCACACAGAGCTAAACACAAATATCACCTAATACATAGAGACACGCCTAAATAAACACAAACTCACAGAAGCGTACACATACATACACATAGCACATACTGATGCAGACATAAATAAACAGAGGCGTGTATTGACAAATAATCAAAGTATTGCTTACTCATATATATTATTATGTTGTGTTAATAGGTGTGTTTGTATGTCTTTGTGTATATGGTTGCAAATGTGTGTGTGTGTATGTGTGTTTGTTTAGAATCTTTTCAAGTCGATTTTGGCCGAATTCGAAATAGTACAGACGTAATAATACACATCGTGGCACACATTCTGAACCTCAGACTTATACTTTTTGTCCATCTATGTATCTAGTGTAGCCCTTTATCTGTCAATGCAGATGCAATTTATTTAATTCACGGAAAATTAAAATTATCATCGACAAGTGAATGAGTTTATCAGTGTGTAAATTTATACATACATACATGCATACATACATACATGCATACACACATACACACACACACACACACACAAATATATATATATATATATATATATATATATA
>NC_068987.1:93255324-93257253 GCF_001194135.2 Octopus bimaculoides
TGTGTGTGTGTGTGTGTGTGTGTGTGTGTGTGTGTGTGTGTGTTTGTGTGTGTGTGTGTGTGTGTGTGCAAGTATGTATGTATGTACGTATATGTAGTGAGACCGAGAGAGTGTGAGTGAGTAAGTGAGTGAGTGAGTGAATGAGAGAGTGATAGGTAGATGGAAAGACGAAATATGTTGCTACGCGTACTGATAGTATAGAGAGTACAAGAACATTTATTTTCATTAGTATTGATATAGTTAACGGGCCTCACATTTTCGCAAATGTAACATTTGAGGATCTCGGTGCCGTGTCGTGGAGCCGTGTTGCAAACTCTATCGATTCTGAAACGATGCCTCTGCAATTTACATTTCTCTACTACTTATACTTATAACGTGTCTAAATGTCACGAGCCATTCGCGTGTATACATGTATGTTTTGTGTTAATGAAATCAAACATACATATATGTATACATAGATACACACACAAACATATATATATGTATACGTGTATGTATGTATATACATATTATTGAAGGAATCAGTATTTATACCACAAGGCAATTTTCATATATTACTAAACGTGGATATACTATTAGCGCACCAAATACTGTGATATTTGCCTTGAGAAATCTTAGAGAAATCGTAGAGACATAAATTGCTTAAAAGCATTCACATCCATCGTAGCAGACGAAAATCGTCTGTTCTGGGCGTCGGAACTGCTAGATCACATGATTTTAGCATGCTTTTCTTCTTCAGTTGCAGGTGACTAACACCGCATACTACGCACATGCTACTACCAAAGATATATAGTATAACAGTGGTGTATATACCAGTGTTTGATGTCAAATTAGCAAGCAAAATTATAATGAGTATCACGTATGAAATGCATTCCGAATGATGCTATATCTAAATAATGACCTGAAATACTTCAGTTGAGTTTCCAAATCCAGAATATCTGGCTTCTCATATGCAATTGAATTATAGAAAGCTGATTTTGTATATATGATATATTAATATCTGCTGAGTACAACTATTTATTATATATCATATAGTTACTTCTTGCTCTTCTACATTACATGCCAAATGTCTAACCTCTCCATACATTGTAACTAAGTTTCTCTCCTCCCCTATCGTTGATTATATATACATATAGACACATATGTCAATATACATGTACTTATACCTACACACACACACACACACACACACAAACACACACACGAACAAACACGCGGACACGTACACAGACATATATATGTGTGTGTGTGTGTGTGTGTGTGTGTGTGCAAATGTATATGTGCATGTATGTATACTCTCTCTCTGTATATATATATGTGTGTGTGTGTGTGTGTGTAAGTGTGTTAGTGTGTATGTAATTACACACAGATATGCATGAAAGTATATAAACAAACATAATGTCTGCACGCGTAACGTGTATGCGTGCGTGACTGCATCTATGCGCGTGCGTGCGGGTGTGTATGCGTGTATGTGTACGTGTTTGTTTGCGTGAGTATAAACATAAATGAAAAAAACGGTACTTTTTCATACTCCCGCCAAAGCTTTCCTACAAATTGATTCAGTGTATTTCTAGGACATTTATACAATTATTTTTGTTTTCTTATGAGAAATTTTTCAAAATAAAAAAAGAACAGTTCTTGATTGAATTCTGTGATATCCCCCACCCCTTTTCATTGTCCATCATATTTAATAATTTAATTAGTTGTGCTGTTGTCTCCTAGCTACAACCTAATATATTTCCCTTTTACGTACATTTATTCTTTCGAATAAATCTACACTGTTTTGTCTTTTTCCATTGTCATTACTCGTTTCCGCATATTTTCCTTTGAAATTTTCATAGTATTTCTCCTATAACACATTTAACACATCATTGTTTAGGAATATATATACATACATACATACATACATACATACATATATATATATAT
>NC_068987.1:93257426-93259405 GCF_001194135.2 Octopus bimaculoides
TATATATATATATGTATATATATATATATATACGTACATGTGTGTGTGACTGCGTAAATACCTATAAATACATACATATGTACATATGTATATATGCATCCATCTGTTCTATAACAGTAGAAAAGTATAACCTGCATATGCAATATACAATATACTACCACAACAGCTACATAGGCGTCCAAACATACGTTTTAGTATTTTATTATTGTTATATATGTAAAAATGTATCTGTGATCTGGGTGAGTGGATGCTGTACGTGTACATATATACATACACACACACACAAACACACACACTTATATAAGTATACCCACAAGCGCTCTTTTAATAGTGTGAAAGCAAGGTATTTACGCAATAAAAAATATAAAATGTATTTTAGTTTTATGTATGGAAGTGTGAATAGAACAAAGTTTTAAACCATTCTACGTAAAGTAATCTAAACATGTCAACTAAACTATAAATCGCGTTAAACTGGAGAATAGGCATAAACGAAACAAAGATAAAGGAATAACAAGACATTATTGGATAAAAGTTTAATAAATATATATTGTAATCCACCAACGCGCCTTTTTTCAAACATATTGCTAAAAGTTAAACACGAATTTCAACACCAAACAGTATTTACCCTAAATAAAGCGTTCGTTTTATTTTTCTCCTAACACTCCTTTTCCTTTACTCTTTATTTCTTGTTGTTGTTGCTCTCTCTTTCCCTATCTCTCTCCGTCTCGTTCTCCCTCTCTCCATTCTCTTGCTCTATGCATCTGGATCGTTTTCTTCTGTCTTTCACTCCCTTTTAACCGAAGAATATCAGAGTACAAAGTTCTTGTCATAAATGATATTTTAATGATGCATGGCTTTCATCTTTTTACTAATTTTATATTTTTTTTATTGCATATATGTATACACACATACATATATTCATACATGCATGCATAAATACAAATATACGTCTGTATGTATGTATGTATGTATGTATGTATGTATGTATGTATGTGTGTATGTATGTATGTATGTCAGTTTGTCTTTCTGCGTTAGTGTTTAACTTAGCATCAATATAAGGAAAGGAAAATATAAGAAATGTCAAATTTAATATCAGTTTTGATTCTTATTGAACTTTGTGTCTCAAATCTTACTCCACCTCCGCAACAAATTAGATGCTCACTTCCTTCAAGTTTCTTAAATCACTTAATAGGGATTTAGTTTCGGACAAAAGACAATCTGAAAAAAAGTAGCAACATAAAGAAGTATAAAAAAAGTACGTAGTAGAATATTATTATTGAAGTCAAGAAATGCCCGAAAAAAATATAAATAATTGTTATAGGTAGCTGGGCATTATGTGGTACTTCAATACGTGAAAGTTTCACCGCAGGAGAAATGTATCACAGTCAAATATCAACAGGTTTTCCTGCGACGTTAAGAAAAAATAATAATAATAAATGACATGTAACTCAGCGAAGCACACTAACATCTATAGAAATCCAAGCTCACAGTCAGAAATATGGAATATATACATTTATCATAATACAGATATATAAAAATTTCAACGCATAATATATGTAGTAACACAGCAAGTGTTACGATCATAGTTACCTCTGAAAACTCTAAAACATTACGAAATACAAGGTAAAAGAAGCCACGAGCCATAAATTGTAAACTAAAATTGCAATTAATGGCTTCAACTCATTGCCACTATTGAGGGTTGACAGAGAGAGAATGCATATATCAAGGATTCTCAAGGTGACTTCGGTTCGATAAAAATGATAAAACAACTTCAAAGTAAAAAGAGCAAATGTATGCATTTATACATATTATAGCGCAAAAGAAATACATACGTTGAGGCAAAATCCAAAAGAATTTGAGAAATGGAGAAATAAGTGCAAAGATCTCTCCTTTGCTCATTTCTGTCGCTCTCTATCTCACTCTGTCATCGTATATATACAGTCCTAGTAATTTTTATATATATATATATATATATATAT
>NC_068987.1:93259862-93260996 GCF_001194135.2 Octopus bimaculoides
TCATGCAGGAACGCATACGAGTGTTATTCAAAATTTTTACATCATTTTGTCTTAATTTCCTTTGTGTTCGATGCTCCTTTACAGTGAACCAAAAGCTTGCTAATACCGTCGAAGAAACCTTTCGGCTAGTGGCGCTACCATTTATGCACTGCTTCATCCGTAGCAAAGCGGGGACGTCGTAAAGTACTTCCTTCATATAATCGGAAGAGAAAAGATCTTATCTGTATATAGGGTGTTCCACGAAATTCAAACCGAAATTTTCTATGAGTTCAATTGTGTGGAATGCCATATTTTCGGGTGCATTGTCATGCGTCATTAAAACTTTGCTCGATTATAGGCCTCGGGGTTTCTTGGGAATTGCTTGTTTCTATTTCTTGGCCAGCCCTTCTTTGTAGACTACAATGGTGACTGTAGACTTGTTTTTCAGGTAATGCTTCAGTAGTGGCACATTCGTGTCCTAACAAAAACAGTTTGCATCACTTTTACTGCGGAAGGTTGACTTGAATTTCGTCATCGCTAGCTGTTTCGGATATTATGATTCCATACTCTGACTTAAGGATTCTGGCTCATTTCCAGTGAATATCCTCTCCCAAAAGAGCTTCACTTCATCGTTGCAGCGTTCGAGGAAACGTTGACAGATTTTGATGAGATCACTTGGCAGCTATCTCCAACGGACGTTATCGAAGCGAAGACTGTCGAGCGTTACTTATGCAGAAGTCATTTGCAGTGAACGAGCTACCACATCACCGCTCGCTCGCCTGTCGCTAGAATCATGTCTCTAGCTTGTTGAATCTTCACGTCAATGGTAAAGAATTTGTATATATGCGACAGAGTCAGTATGAATACCGAGCGTTAATACTCCATGTAAACGTGGATATTCAATTAGAACAAACTATGCTGAAGCAGATATCAGGAAAATGTCACGTTGGTTTTTGTAGTGCAAAATGCACTCTTATTTATCTTCCGTCTAGCAATCTATCCACACACACACAGACACCTACATACGCAAACATATTAGTATTACCTCGCGTGGATATTTACCACTTCCGAGGTTCCGGTGTCTATGAAACATGTATAGCTCGGATTTTATCTACTCCATACTTTTACTCTTGGATATATATATATATATATATA
>NC_068987.1:93263321-93264698 GCF_001194135.2 Octopus bimaculoides
TATATATATATGTATCTATTTATGTATACATGTATGAACTGTTGTACGTGTTATTGTACGTGTATGTGTAGGTTTGTATGTGTGTGCTCGTGGGTGTGTATAATGCAGATGCCGAACTGGAACCCAACTACTGATCAAGAAAATGATTTAAGACAAAATGAAACCCAAGAAACATTTTCAAAATACTAAAAGAAATGTGAAAACTTAATCATAAATTGATGTAAAATGGAGACTAATGCGAAGATTTAAAATTTATTAGGACAGAAAACTAGTCAACGTGGAACTAAGCCAAAATGAAGAACATCAATAGCTCAAATTTTCCGGCACTAAGCGGCCTTTAATGGTCTTCTTTTATCAGCAATGGCCCAAATTAGAAAATTACGAAAACAAATGAATAAATTATTGATTGATGATTAATTTTGTTTTCATGTTTTGTTCATACCCACTTAGGTACGGAATATGATCCTCCTTAAATCCACGCACGAATATCTCAGACACCGCATTGTGTGGTTTACAAAGCTTTCCTGTCGGCTCATTATGTACTCTATAACACTGAGTAATGAATTCTCCTCTTCGCATAGAACATTATACTCGTTTTCGTTAAATTTAAACTTCCGTCTCCATACTAGAAATTCAAACTGAATTATTACGTTATATAAACAAAAAGAACAAAATTATGCAGTCATTGTAGAGACGTATGTAATTGTTTCTTTATAAAAAATTAAAAAATGGAATGAAAGAAAATATAGACTTAAGAATGTTTGCATTGCAGACAGGAAAACATCTTAATTTTTTATTTGATTCACACAGGAGTCTACCGCCATGCTATAGAATCGCCTTTAAGATATGTAGCGGAACTAATTTATCTCAGTAATCATTTGTTTTCAGCCTGGCACTCATTGTATCTGAATCTTCTATCGAACCGCTAAGTTACCTGGATGTAAACGCACTAACACTGGTTGCTAAGCGGTGGTAAGGGACAATCACAAACACACACACACATTTATGATAGGCTTCTTTCAGTTTATGAAAGAAGCCTGTCAGCCCGAAAATATAGCAGGGCGCAATAACCCGAGGTTTCACGCTGAAGGACAGAATCCGGATTTCATGTGGTTCCAAAGCAAACACTTTACCAAAGTGCTAGGACTTAGCACAATACAACGCCTCCCCACTCTTCTAAAGAATTCAAAAATTAAACAATTTTACGTAAAATATCACAGCTGAAAATGTAGAATAAACCATAGCATTGAAAGTTCGCGACCATTCTTTCTTAAAGAGAATTCACCTGAGAAGTAGAAAATGAATATGGAATGGTGCATCGAAATATTGGTGCCTCCTCTACAGTGGACAACTCAATATATGTATATATATATATAT
>NC_068987.1:93266191-93266759 GCF_001194135.2 Octopus bimaculoides
TATATATATATATATATATATGCATGTGTGTATGTATATGTATACATATATATTTATATATGTGTGTATGTATATATAACCACAGGTAAAGAGACAGTGGGCAATAGAAATAAGTAAAATTTATGTGAGATATACCAAACAGTGCAACCGAATGTAATGAGGCCAGTGAATTTTTAATGTCAGTCATAGATGGATGAAATATCCATAAAAACGAAGGAGATTAGGTTAAGATACGCCTAAAATTGGTGTATACGAAGAAAAAGTAATATAGCTACCAAAGTTAAAACTATAAAAATTGAAATCTAATCCACATCTAATTGCTAATCTATCAGAAATGACAAAACATTAAGCGTATTTCGTTGTTCTGAACATGGAAAGAATTTTACTTCTGGCAGCTGAGATCTTTCTCGAAGATAAGTTTAGATTGTGAGAAGAATGCTCCTTTTAATGCAAAAGCCCAGAAAGACACATGGGCAGACACATGCACACAAACAAACGCACACGCGTGTCTCCCCGAGTACTTTATGTGCATATATATATACATATATATATATATATATATATATAT
>NC_068987.1:93267854-93274501 GCF_001194135.2 Octopus bimaculoides
AGATATAGTTGTCAAAGATTATGAAGGAAAAAATGCTTTCTAATTGATGTATCAATATCAGCAGATGACAACGTTTCCCTAAAAGGAATGGAAAAACTTTCAAAATACAAAGACCTGGAAATAGAGGTAACTCGAATGTGGAATCTAAAAACAGAAACAATTCCTATCATAGTAGGTGCCTTAGGTATAATAAAAAAATATTCAGATAAATACATAACAAAAACCCCAGGACTTACAAATATATATAACATACAGAAAATTGCACTACTGGGCACTGCACACATCCTACGCAAAACACTTTCAATACAGTAAAAATGAGAGCATCACAGCAAACCACAACATATACCCAAGGCACACAGAGCTGCGCTCGGTAGTGAAGTGAAAGCACGTTATAAAAATAAAACTACTGAACAATAATAATTATAATAGTTTATTGGCGAAATGGCCAATAAAGATAATAAAAAGACAACTAAACACATGTAAACATTGCAAACAATAACATTATAACAAGATTTCCAAATGGAGAGGAGTACCATTCAGGATTAACCAGGATGTCCCATATCCAGATGGGAAACCTCAACTCCCGAGGATACATTGAGAAGCACTCCTCTTCTATCGGTTACTTCCATCCTACGAGAGTAATATATCTACATACATGGGCCATCATTCTCAATTAATCCATTTTCAATAAGTTTATTTGAGGGCAAAGATCGCTGTGCTTCCCACTCAATATTTGCTTTCTCTTTTATATGGGACTATGAAAAGTCGATGAGAGCTAGATCTATGCTTTCAGTTCAAACAGTGTTGTTAACTAAACAAACTCTTTCGCCGACAAATTTCTAAAACGATGCCAGTTTTACATGAATTAGATTTTAACAGATACATTTGGATCTGTAAATATTGTAAAACATGATCTCTTAAGGGTGTGAACCGTCAGAATCACTCGATTGTAGGAGAAATTGATTAGAGAAATTCTTTCGGCGATTCACTTTCAAATTTCAAATAACTGCATTTGCAGGTTTGCTATTCATCGTTTCGGGTTCGTTAAAATAAAGAATCAGTCTAGAGATGCTGTTGATGTAGACAACAAGCCCTTCTCTCAAAATCGTTGGCCCTGAACAAAATTAGAATGAATTATATGTGTTTTAGTGTCTCAGTTCAAATTAGAGGCATAGCTGTAGAACGAATTTGACAGGAAAAAAATTATAGTTGTATATCTGAAAGAAAATGAAGCAATCAAAACTGAATATATTTGATTTTAAAGCAATAGTGTACGAACTGACACCAGATTAAAATGATTTAACACCGTAGTCATTACATGTATCAAATTTGTTTACTAAAATTTCACCACATCATCTTAAAATTTTCTGTGTAGCCTCAAATTTTCTAAAGCGAGACTAGTGTGCCGGAAATGTGCAAAATTAATGGAATATTTTAAGCATGATAACAGACACACAGAAAGCATAATGTTTTCGGAACGCAATACAGATCGGAAACCTATAGCATAGACGTGTCTAGATAACGAAGGAATTTCCACCACAACCGTAAGCCCACGATCGCCTAATTAGTGTGAAGTGGTGGCGTGAAGTGACGCATTAGATGGCTTAAAATTCGCAATTTTCGCCCTATGAAATTTGTCCCAATTTTATGCGTGTCCAATATTCTTTTATGTGAATAGTTGTGATTTAACAGATATTTCTGAATGTCCTGCGGCAATAGTTCTCAATTGTTCTATAGGAATCGTAATTCATGAGGGTAACTGATGTGTATTTGATTTGCTGTAAATTAAGTTGCTTTTATTTTATAGTGTACACGATTCTAATTTTATACGTGAGGCCAATGGGATTTCACATTCCGCAAAGTTCCAGCGGATATCCCTTGCAGATTTGCTCAGGTGCAGTGATTGAACCGCTTAATGCATTTAACGGTATGCGAATTTATATTATTCAAAGGCGCACACGTTGCTATTCTTTTTAAATGAACTGTATATATCTAAAACTATATTGATTGAAACAAAATGATTTTTAAATATTATCTATATTTTGACGAGCGCTGCAGATAAACGCATAGATTACTAATGCACTTTGCATGGAAAGTTGGAAAACGTATTTAAATTTTAAAAATAATATGAACTATATAGAAAAATATTTTGCTTGGTTTTTAAGACGATGAATAACATGATTTCCAAGACTTTGTACCTTTAATATTAAATATTCATTTTATATATATGATAATGTTTTAAAAATCCACTGAGCAGAGATTACATTGCACTACACTATTTGAGAAACTCTGTAAAAGAAAATAGCCAAGCCTCCTTAATCTTGAACACATCTATAAAAAACATTATTATGTGAATATATAAAGAACATTTAATTTCAACACTTTAATCGTGTCGGATTGTTGAATCAGGCCGTGTTGATATTGCGACTATCAATAAGGCGGTGTACTGCAGAAGTATTTACATGCCGGTCGGAATGCTCACCATTATTTCGTCCGTCTTAAGGTTTTGAATTCAAATTACGCCGAGATTGACTTTGCCATTCATCTTTTCGGTTTGTATAAAATAAGTAGAAGTTGAGCTCGGTGGTCAATGTAATCGATTTGAGCCGTTCTTCCACGAACATGCTGTCCTTGTGTCAAACTTTGAAACTAATATTGTGAATGTCAACATAATGCATAAAGGAAATATATTAAGAATGCAACGGGATGAAAGTGGTAGCAGTGTCGCCGAGTTAATTGAATCTTATTTGTAGTTATTATGAAAACTACCGGTGTTGGTGGTGTAGTAGGTTCTGAGTGAAATCCCAAGTCACACTGCACGCACCACGTCCTCGCGTTGTTGGTTTTTCTTGTGTTCTTTCTTCTTTTTTTTTGGGGGGGGGATAAACTCTATGTGTGTGTGTGTGTGTGTGTGTGTTTGTAAACAAATATAAGCTGTTTAAATTTTAATAATTTTAATAATAAGGCTGAAAGGCTTTTGATCTGAGAATTGCCTGGCAAGTTAAAAAGAAATTAGCGAATAATGAATTTTGGGTAATATTTTCGAAACCGAACCAAAGTTGCGGTATGTCAGATTACTTCGCCGATAAAAAGCACCCCACCCAAGGAAAAAAAATGAAAAATAAAAATATAAAAGCGATATCCCGTATTCTTTCAGTAATATAAATGAAATATTTATAATACTTGATCATAATACTGTTTATTAATTTGTGTTTGTGATGATGCTGTTTTTCTTAATTCGGTTGTCATTGTGGAAATTAATTATTTCTACAATTAAATAGTTGATTATTATTGCTGTTGTTGTTACTGTAGTTGTTTAGGCTGTCACTACCATTGTAGACAAATGATATTGAGTGGTTCCATGTCGTGGTTCATTTTTCTTTATAGTTGCTGTTGTTTTTGTAACATTTAAAAAAATTGAATTGTAACTGTAACAGTTGGGGGTTGAAAATAATGAAGTCACTGACTCAATTTGACGGGAGATTGTCGTAGCAGCGCCGACGATGAGGATGAAGTTGATGATGATGGTGATGATGATGGTGATGATGATGAGCAGCAAGAGGACGAGTAAGAGAATGATGATAGTAATACTAGTGTAGATGACAATGACGACGATGAGCAGATTTGATAGTGGAGTCGATGTTGGTGCATTTTGAATATAATAGGGATAATGATGACGCTGCCTGCTGCTGATGATGATGATGATGATAATGATGCTGATATTGATGACTGATGATAGTTATGGCAAATATGATAAAACTATGATGACGATGGGGACGTTTACGAAGATACCGTTGATGATGGTGATGATAACTATGATGATCAGATATTGATGATGATGCTGTTTCACGGTTTGGCGTTGGCGATGATCGTATATAACATTCCTAAGAACCTTGTTTTTGTTATCATAATTGTTGCTGCTCCAGCGTTCGTTGTTGTTGTTGTTGTTCACGTTGTCATTGTTTTTCTTATTATTTGTTGGATTTCGTTTTTTTTGTTATTCTTGTTGTCATTGATGGATATTATGAATCTCACAAATATGTATTTGTTTTGTTGTTGTCGTTGTTCCTGTGGTAGTTGATGTAGATATTAACGATAGGGATATTAAATGGTTTTCAATTGTTGTTGTTGTGGTTCTTTTTTACTTTATTGTTGTTATTTTCGTCGTTGTTGTTGTTGTTGTCGTTGTTGTTGCAGTATGTATAGTTGTTGTTGTTTTAAATATTGATATGAATGATGTGTGATAAATAGATATTTTGCAAATGTCGTTTAATATTTTTGCAGATATTACTTTATTATTTCTGCCGCCGTTCTTTTTGCAGCATTTGTTGTTCTTACTTGAATTATTATTGCTGTTCTTATTGTTATTATTATTATTATTATTATTATTATTATTATTATTATTATTATTATTATTATTATTATTATTATTATTATTATTATTATTATTATTTTCACTTAAGTTATTGCTGCGCTCGCTTCAGATATTAATGAGATTGCTATCACAGTTTCGTTACTCTTGCTGCTGTTGCTGGTAACGGTTGGTGCTGATTGCCGATGTCTGTGTTTGTAGTTGCTCTTAGTTATTTGTATTGTTCTGTTGCCTATTTATTACACGTATCGTTATTAGTAATGTTGCTGTCATTGTTGTTGTTGATGTTATTGTTGATGAAGTAAATGTTTGAGCGCATTAAGTGTTATCAACTTAAATGATATTTGCAATTTCCGAGCAGAAAATTAAAATGCCAACATCAGTTTGATGAAAAATCGCAAACAACAACCACAATTACACAAACAATGATAACAACTGCATCAATAACATCGACAGAAGATATAATAACGAAAACAACACCAATAACTACCACGGAACATTTAGAATAGATAGAAAAGATAACTGCTACTATGGTATTAACTACATCTTTAAAATTAAAAAAAATGATAATGAGAAAAATGGAATTTATAACGAACATGATTAAAATGGCTGCCCACTGTTAAGAGATGCGATTAAATTTTGAAGTTTCAGCTGCTGCTGTATTACAAGGTTCGTTAACATGCATATTAGTTCCATCGAGACAACATCTTTGTCAACGTTTTCTGTCCTTCGAAACAAAAGCATTTTATGAGTAGTTGCAGATGTTGACAGAAAAGCGTTAACCAGGACAAAGGGAAATTGGGTGTGGCAGGAAATTTCGGTGACAAAATAAATTTGTACCGTGCCATACGTGGTTTTTATATCTATTCTGCAGAGCAATATATTGGCGTAGAAAACATCACTTACTGCACATTAGGTGAAATTCCAACGCAGCAGTTCTACGGGACTGGATTTGCAGTTTCTTAGTATGAGCTTTCATACAAAACTCGAAACTCGCTTTCTTCCTCGGGAGAATGTTTAGTGTATATTTGTATTTTATTTCAACTGATCCAAACGTGCATTACTTAGTCTAGGAAAGCATTTGCATACCCAATAGCAATGTGGAACGGCATCTTAGAAATTGTTATTTGGGTTGTTATTATACATGTATGTGTATCTATCTATCTATCTATTTGTCTGTGTGCCTGTGTGTCTGTGTATCTGTCTATCTATTTATCTATCTATTTGTCTGTGTGTCTCTGTCTATGTCTATCTGTCTATCGATATATATATATATATTTATATATATATATATATACATATATATATATATATATATATATATATGTGTGTGTGTGTGTGTGTGTGTGTGTGTGTGTGTGTGTGTGTGTGTGTGTACAAGGTTGGCCAGAGGTCACCCGACAGTAAATCAAATTTCCATAGATACTATCTGGAATTCTGTATTGACTCGAATGGAAAAATGTGTCGCTCAAGAAGGACATGAGTTTGGAATTGAATAGTTTTTATTTCCTGTCAGGTGACTTTTGGCCAAGCCTGTATATATATATATATATATACATGCATACACACACACATATACACACACACACACACACATATATATGTACGCCCATTTACACAAACATATAAATACATATGTATATATACACACGTAATCACGCACACATACACCCCCACACATATATATAAACACATACATCCCTGCATAAGTTCACATACAATAAACTCAGTGTAAGTTTTACCGATGTGCATATGGTTTTATGCTTTTTGATGTCGTATATGCAACTTTGAGTTTGAATATCGTTTTTTGCAGAATGGTCGTTTTTATTAATGCATCTGAGCTCAAGCAGACGACAGTTGGCTTGAATATACATTCTAGAGTATATGATTTCTGAAACATTTCCTGATTTATGAACCCTATATCAATGTATAGAAACATTATTTTGTGTGTTATTAATAAAACTAAGTATTAAATCTTCTTATACTGATAATTAACATTTTACAGGTAATAATTGGTGAGATATCGGTTCAGGAGAGCGTTGTCTGAAAATATGCTGTTTCTCTGTAATTCATAAAACTAAGCTGTATTTGTGGACATTAAAAGATTGTTTCACTTAAAAGCATTTTCAAATAAATACAAAAATAAACACATTTTAAATCACTGGAAAGGTGTGATTCCCATCTAATTTTGATTTCGATCTGATTATGAAAATATCAATTTCTTACCAGTATAAACTTATACTTTCTCACACTGTACGTGTCCAATCATATATAT
>NC_068987.1:93277083-93287559 GCF_001194135.2 Octopus bimaculoides
TATACATAATATTATGTTATATTATATATCATATATATTATACATATATATAATATGTATATAACATAATATTATATATATATATTATATAATATAAATTAGATATAATATATATAATGTAGACTGTACTCTACACGAACGCGTATGTATATACATACACACACATGCATAGTACAAACATACATTCATAGTTACATACGTTTACATGTACTGACATACATACATACAAGCATACATACGGTGAGGTACCCAAATGTAACCGGAAATGTACTCTGCGGAACAAGCCCATTTTTATTCAGGCTTCCATCCTCGGCATCAGTATGCCGACCGACATCGGTGAGAGAAGTTGTACACGATGGCTGATAAGAAATAACAGACTATGTACGTGAAATGTTGTTTTCTTCTGGTGAAAATGGTGGCCGAAACAGTTGTCATGCTTCAGACAGCATACAAAGAGGTTGCCATGATCAAAACACAAGTTCACGATTGGTTTTCACGCTTTAGGAATGGACACTTAAAGCATGAACACTTACTTCATTCAGGGTGTCCGCCAACCTCCGGAACGAATGAAAACATTAAAATTCACGAAGTGATCTTAGAGGACAACCACCGAAAAATTGACGAACTTGTTGATATGAATGGTGTCTGTGTTAGAGACTTCATTTTGTAATAAAACAAATTTTGATGCAATGTCTGTTTGTCTTCCATCTTTCTATAATTCTTTATGGTATTTTTATACCTATAACGATATTTTTCAACTACTATACTTATGTTCTTGTTACTTGCTCTTGTCTATGAATATGATGAATCTGTTTTAGAAATCATTCTTTCTCTCTTTGTGGACCTCTCAAAAAGTTTGAACTATTCTTTTTGGAACTTATTTTTTCCCATATAAATAAATAAATAAATAAATATGTGTGTGTGTGTGTTTGTGTGTGTGTGTGTGTGTGTGTTTGTTTGTGTGTGTGTGTGTGTGTGTGTGTGTGTGTGTTGGTTTATAATTTTAGCAAATTGCAACAATTTCAGGGCATGGATTAAGACGACAAACATCGACCCCAGCCTTCAACACGTTCTTATCACACCGATTCGGAAAGGATGACAGTAGAAATCGACTTCGGTGGAATTAGAACTAAAAACGTTATGACGGACGAAACGCCGTTAAACATTTTGTCCGGTTTGTTAATGGTTCTGCCAGTCCGCCACCTACAAGTTTCTTGATCTTCCCCCAGCAGATATTTATCAAATTTATCCCACTGTTTGTGCTTCATAAAATGAAGACTGTGCAGTCGAGAATATGTGTCAATAAGTGTGCCTCATGCAGTTAGCGATCCCCATTCCATAACTGTTATTATATTTGCCATCGCCCAACTGATACGTGTCCAATATTCCTGTATAGGCATGGACTCTAGGTACTTCTTTTGCTCACACTTCCGTAAGTGTTTTGAAATCACACCAACCGTTATGATGTTCCTCTGAAATCTGAAATATAGCCCGACATATCATCGGAGTGTTATATACGATGTATGTCTTTATATATATATTGATAACTACATAGATAGATAGACAGACAGACATATTTAAACAGATGGATAGTGAGAGAGAGAGAGGGGGAGCGAGAAGAATAGAGAAACAAACAGACACAGTCAGACACGAGGACAGTTAGAGATGTGCATATATAAATGCAAACAGCCATTTATATTAGAGCTTATTATTGTTTACTGCATTAGATTTCTAAATTTACATATATGAATATTTATCCATGTATTTTTTCTTACTTTTTCTTTATATGTATGTAAGTGTTTGTGTGTGTGTTGATGTGTGAACATATGTGTGTGTGTGTGTGTGTGTGTGTGTGTGTGTGTGTGTGTGTGGGTGGGTGTGTGTGTTTATGTTTATGCGTAAGTGTATATGTAGCGTAAAACAAGCCGTCTCACTAAAAGAATGTTATTCTAAAAAAATTATATGCAATTTTATACACACACAACACCAAATTTTCCAGTACACAAGTATACTGAAGCTAGCTTTTTAATGACTGTTGTCATGTTGAAGAGTAGCATTTGCATATGTGCACGCAAACAAATTCACGCGAGGCAATATAAGCGTCCATAAACCAGAACGAACCCGGTATGAGCACACGCGCGCAAAATAAGAAAATATGTCTACTGAGCTGTCTACTTCTTATCATAAAATAGCCATTGCTTTGGCAAACCGTCCTTCATTCCTTTTCTCATTTTGTTTCTGTCATACTCTCATTCAATTTCTTTCTGTCTCTTCTCTCCTTCTCTCTCTTTCCCCTTTCCCTCTCGTAATTTGATTAAACATTTTATCAAGATTGTCATCAACGTTTCGCATAGTTCAGACGATTTTGTCATCCACGAAGCCCAATCTTTTTTCTTCCTTTTTCTCTACCTAATGCATATCACTTTTCCCGCTCTCTTTATATTTGTATGAATGTGTATATGCGTGTGTGTGAGTGTATGCGTGTGTGTACCATATTTCATTACATTGCGTAGACATAACATGCCTGATGGCCCCTGGACAACCAGGCACATTTCCAGAATAAGAAGAGACTATTTCGGCATAAATAAAAATATTTATCTCTTCCAAGGTATTGAGTTCTCTATTCTTCTGAGAGTAAACGCAAAATGTATTTGCTTGATGTGTGTGTGTGTGCATGTGCATGTGTGTGTGAGAGAGAGAGAGAGAGAGATGGGGGGAAGAAGAGGGATAAATAGATAGACAGATAGATAGATAGATAGATAGATAGATAGATAGATAGATAGACAATACATTTGTGTTATCTGATTAAATATGACATATCAGATCCGATAGTCTTCAAGACTCTGCGCATGCGCGATGTTGTATGTGCGATGCTGTTTTTCAATCAATTTAAAAGTAATATTATATCTGCTAGTTTTTCTATTTTACTTGTTTTAGTCATGGGAATGTGGTCACGCTGGGGCACTGCATTGAGGGGTTTCGTTGGAAATAATTACCACAGTGCTTCTTCTGGAATGTTGATCGATTTTGCGAAATTGCTACTTTACGGGGAAAGAAGCAGGGCAACACCGTTTGTCAAGCGGGAGTGAGTGACAAATACAAGCACAAGGACACACACTTATACACAAACACACTCACATATAGACACACACATATACGTATATATACACAAATATATATGTGTGTGTGTGTTTGTATGTGTGTGTTTTTGTATGTGTGTGTTTGTATGTGCGTGTTTGTGTGTGTGTGTAGTAATAATAGGAATTTGAAAATTCAAACATATCTTATGTTAAGCTCACCTGTCAAGTGCATGGCTAACAAGAATGCTTGTGGCTGAGTTTAGGATTAACCTTTGCATCATTCTGAAAATCAAGGCGATACGATGGTGGAGAGGAATTTTATAAATAGAACATATAAGACAAGTATGGTGAGAGACTAGATCTTTATTCCCTTCGTGTACAGCTGTTTGACGATGTTTTTAGAGCTTACTGATCCTAGTTACCTGGATAATCGTACATAGCGATACGTGTACTTCTGAAATTATGCGGGTGAGATACTTCCATAACAAGTTCCTTGTGGACAGTAATACCATTTGTTGATTTTTTTTTTCAGTAAGGTTAACTGCTAATGTGTATCATTAATTCTATTATTATTTCTGTGGTAGGTATGAATATAATTTCCATGTTGTGTAGTAGTCATTAATGCTGTTGTTGTCATGTTCTAACTAGGAATTATCAGTGCAAAATACTTTAAAATGCTTACCAAAACAGAAATGATGGATTGATAGATTTTTTTTATATAGTAAATTTAGGAAAGCTGAGCTGAATATTGTTGGTATGGAAACCATTTGAGAAGTCTTATTAGAATTAGATGGTTGTGTCTTTGTTTGTGTGTGTCTGTGTGAGATAGAGAGAGAGAAGGGGAGCGAGAGAGAGTGAGAGAAAGCGAGGTAGGAGAGAGAGGGAGATAAAGAGAGGATGTTAACGTCAAGAGGGCGAAGATATTAACGTGGGTGTATACATTGAGTACAAGAGGAGAGAATAGCAAATGATGAAAGAATATTATAATCTGCTTTAAAAAAAAGTTTGCAAGAGAATGAAAAGAATATCAAAGTATAAAATAGAGAAGAACTAGTAGAGAATTGCAAAGAAATTTAAAAGATTTATGAAGATAAAACGAAAACAATAAAGAGCACAACATAGTGAACTAAAACACCAATAGAAATGGATATATATCCACAAAAACAACTAATCTGATCAAATATTACAATGAAACAAAGACACAAATGTGAAAATGGAAAAGATGTAATGGTAAGAAGAAATCACGAGATGTCATCAATAAAACTAATACATCGATTTGTTATAACAAAAGGACATTTTTTAAAGACATTCAAAATGGAGCGGAGAATACAGTCTAGGAGCTATAACATATGATTTGTGAATTCTGAAACTCCATCCATAAGGGACGTCTATGGAAATATTACAGTTGTTGGCATAAACTAATACAAAAGGCGTTGAGCTGGCAGAAACATTAGCACGCCGGGCGAAATGCTTGGCGATATTTCGTCTGTCTTTACGTTCTGAGTTCAAGTTCCACCGAGGTCGACTTTGCCGTTGATCTCTTCGGTATCGATAAATTAAGTGCCAGTTGCACACTGGAGTCGATGTCATCGACTTAATCCCTTTGTCTGTCCTTGTTTGTCCACCCTCTATATTTAGCGCCTTGTGGGTAACAAAGAAATAATAAACTAATACAAAAGAACGAGCAGACATACAGTTTTTTCAAGGTTATACATTCACCGACTACAAAACTACGTTATTCATTCATTGCAAACAACGTAAAAAGGGGAATCACACACACACACATGCAACCAAAAACATATACGCATACATTATATATAAAGACATTTCATATTAAGTACATACCAGTGTTCTGTTTCTTTCGCTGTTTTTTGAAATGAAGTATTTTTCGATATTTTCATTTGACTGATTGATTATTCCTTTAAGTAATAAAATTATTAACCAAACACTGACGTTTCTGATACAAAAGACTCCCATCTTGGCAAAGATTTGCTAACGATGATATTCGTTGTCTCTTACTATCAGACACTATCAGTATCATTTCATTTGTGACAAGTGAAGATGTATGTTATTTGTTTTTTAGTTGCGTGATTCCAACCGGATAATGTTTATTCTTATAAATGCGTTGAGCAATGTTTCAATCGCCATTCTCATTTAGTTTTCTTCCACTCAGGTCCTCTGGCCGTAAACACATCGGCATTTGGATGCTAAGGATTTGGATGCTAAGCATTTGGATGCTAAGGATTTGTAATGTTAAAAGATTTCGATTTTTAATCGCGTTCATAAATGTCATGCTTCCAACGCTATTAATTAGAAGTTGCTTGGCAGTCATTTTCAAATTTATTATTTATGATAAGTGATAGAAAGTAGTCATGTAGTTTGTGTTGGTTAAAGAAGAGTTTCCGATAAATATTTTATAAAGTGGTTTGTGCTGATGTAATATTAATGGGGTCTGTGTCTGAAATATTTTTTGCTTTGTCTGTGTTTCTGGGTCATCGATTAATTTATTACGATACTCCATACTGATTCTCATTTATTCTGCGAATTTCTTTATCTAGATTTTATTTATTGAGTTATTTAGTTTTGCAATGAAATTTAAAAGTTCTGCTAAGTAGAAATGTTAATAGTGACATTTTTATATCTGAATGTGTAATCACTGCATCTTTTGATTTTTGTGTTTCGTGTATATGAGACTGACATATCGTTTGTCTTCTGTTTGAATATTTTTGTGGAAAAACTCATCTTCTTGCTTGTAGTTTTATTTGTATTGATGTTTATGTTAAATTTTAATCTACATTTGTGAAGTATGATTTTCCTAAATTCATCAGCTCTTCTGATAGTTTCATTACTGAAGAAGTATAGATAACATATCCGATGTTTATCATGTGTTTATGAATTACTATCGATTTGTTCATAGATTGTGTCGATCATGATTTTCGAAGAGAAACCCATAGTAGGTACAATTTCTCTCTTTGAATGTGTACATAGCAATTTACCATTTGTCATTTGCTTCGAACTCTTATAAGTATAATGTTTACCCAATCAACGAGATACCTTTATGACGCAAAGAAAATGGTGGAAAGCATTACATTGCTTAAAATCTGGTCGAGATGGAGGGTTCATATAGAAGATTGATCGATGTCACCGTCCGGAATATGGTTTAAAGTTAAATTATTAATATCCGGTTGTCAGTTATTACACCAAGAGTAGTTATGATTGCAGAAAAATTAATAACAACAGCTGAAAAGAAAGAATTCACTTCAATACTATTTCGCTGCCTCACCTAGAATTGTTTTCTACAGTTGGTTACATTTGAAAAGACAAAAATACAAGAAGTTGAAATAATAATTTGGCAAAAACTTTTGATCTCTTAGCCCTAGAATATTATGGCTGAAATTTAATTCAGACTTGCAATAGATAAGTGTAGGACATTTGCTCCACCGGCAACGAAACCAATGTTTCGAATGCAGTAGAGCGTGATTAAAATGTTAAACTATTTGTTCATATTATTGTAGTAGGTAGACTAGAAATTAATTGGACTTTGAAGGCCAAGTTTTAAAATGAACACAAAACAGTTGATAGCGAGTTTAATCTAAGTAATTTCCAAATGACAGAATGCACCTTTGCCGCCATATAATATGGTCATTTATCTCCTCACAGTAAAAATTAGAACCTCTAGACTCAATAAATTTCTTATTAGTTTCTTTTACACCTGCCTGGTTTTGGAACCATTTATTTGTTATGAAGCTGCTAAGGCATTTGCAAACAGAAATCAGTTGGGGACATGTTAGGAAAATAAGATGAATGAAGCAAAACGTCGATGTCCAAATCAATTAAGTTTGTAAGTGTCAATCTTGACATATGTGAACAGGGGTTTCATAATGAAGAATCAGGGCTTTTGCGAATGAATAACTCTGGCTGCATTTCATACACCTTGCTTTATGCATTTCATATAATTATTGGTCCTCTTTCTCAACTGTGATTGCTTATCCTGCATTGATGAAGTTACATTGGACAACTCCCGATGCAGACCACCATACTTTACCCATGAATTTTTTTGAAGGAACTCAGTCTTTTGTAAATGCTACGGTGATTTGTGTTTGTCAAGTCACTGTGCACATCTTTTCTTATTGTTGATCTGTTCCAGAAATGGAGCATATCAATTTCTCAGCAACAGGACTAAACAGATTTCGTAGTAACGACGATATTTCTGGTCAACCATCAGTTCATGCGGAACGGATATATCCATATTTTTTTTCCTAAATTTTTACAATTCCAAACGAGTAAGGATATTTGATTTGCTTGTTCCCATTTCTTTTACGATCTTATGAACAAGTATTCGAGTGTTTACTTCTCTTAGCAGGTAATCCTTAACGATTTTTAAGAATCTCTTCTCTCAGCCGAAACTTCAGAAACCAACACAGTACTGAGCAAATAGTAACCAAGCCTTGAACAAATGCTTGGTGGATGCATAGGGCAGAAGCATCCCTCCCTATTTTGTACACATAAAGAAAACTCAGACGAAAGCCATGTGTGCCCATGCTCTGGCTATGACAGATTAGGAGCACTACATCGTTTACGACGACGAGGATCCCAGCTGATACTATCATCGGAACAGCTTGCTCATAAAATTAATGTGCAAGTGGCTGAGCACTCCACAGACACGTGTACCCTTAAGGTAGTCCTCGGGGAGATTCAGTGTAACAGAGAATGTAACAAGGCTGGCCCTTTGAAATACAGGTACTACTCATTTTCAACAGCTGTGTGGACTGGATCAGCGTGAAATAAAGTGTCTTGCTCAAGAACACAACGCGTCGCCGGGAATTGAACTCACGATGTTACGATCGTGAGCCGAAAGCCCTAACCAAGAAGCCACGTGCCTTCACATGACAGATTACTATGAACTGTAATGAAGAAGAATGCGATTTGTAAGACCTTGACAGCATTTAAGTAAATATATGCTCAGTATAAAATGCCATGGTACACTTTTTCTATACCAGGGGAAGGTTCTCCTTTGTTGACGAGTGTGAGCACTCGAAAAGATGTCGTTTCTCTCAGGACATCCTAATACTATTTTATATTTGCATAGACACACGCGAAAATACACACACACACATACACACATACAGTTTTACAATTAGTACAAAACATAACAATGTATAATGATAAACAACAAGCATTGAAAGAAATCTACTATAATTGTGACGTTATGAGAATGAAAATGGGAGCAACAAACACTGAACAACAAACAACGAAAACAACTCATGAATAATAAATTGAAGCTAAAAGACAAAACAGATTTTCTTGAAGTAAATCAGTAAGTGTGAATGAAATATAACAATATTATGTCTGATATGATGGAAAGCAGATATTGTAAAGAAATATATTATTGATAAGAACAATTGTAATAGCAGGATAAAACAGAGGGAGTAAAACGACAGCAATGATAGCTATAATAATACAATTATTATGATATGTTTTTTAATGGGTATAATCATTGAAATAACGATGATGATCTTGATATAAATATGATTATATATGACAATAATTTATGTTATTTATGAAAAAAAAAATTATATCTTAAGGTAATTTTCTTAAAAAACAAACAAATATCAACAGTAAAAGCAAGCAAAGCAACAATAGAGCAATAGACAGTTGTTTTCAAGAGGTTTGTGAAGAGATGCATTGAATATACTTCACCGGCAGATATAGAATTAGAAGCGAAATGAGGTAAAACGAAGATTTATAAATAAAGTTTGTACAAAATTTATATAATACGTGAATTAGAGTTACCTTCATGCATTTCGTATTATTTGTGCATTGTGGTATGATTTTAATATTTCTCTTAGAGTATGAAATTTATGATTAAACTTCCTTTTAAAATGTTAAATGGATTGCAGTTGCTAACAGAATAGGTTCTTTTACAGGTGTATGCATTCCTTGTGCAAAAATCAACATGTAACGTCAACCAAATCGTCTACGATCTGCCACTGTCACACCGGTTACTGATGTTGTAAGCATCAGCAATTGGTTTATTGTATATATAGGCAATGTATTTTAGCCTTACTAATATATATATCTATAATCACAACAATCTATCTCACTCCGCATCATCGGTTCGTTTAGACAGAATATCCCTATCGTTGTGATTTTCACCGTCATCCCCAGTAAAGACACAGACAGAGACGAAATTTCAGAAATTCGCAGTTATGATATAAACGATTGAATAATGTGCCTCGTATTAAACTTCAGCAGATGAATTACAATGGGACGAATAATTTTTAATCCTTTCTCCTTATCTTCCTATACATAAAGTTATTTATGCATGTGTGTGTATTTTATACACACACATAGACATGTATGTATATATATGTATATTTCGGTGCGTAATTTTCTGCCATATTTGGCGTAATTTTCTGCCATATTTGGCCAGAAAATGATACCATTGATACTTATAAGAAAAAAAAAACATACTTGGGGTCAGCTCTTTTTCTATGGCTTAATCATAGTTAAGTTCGTATTGCAACTTTAAAGTAATATGACGACATCTCTGTAGTATTTATCCAATCACAGCTAACTACAAATTAGAAACTATAGTTTCTTCGAAACAATTGCTTGGTAGGATAATATTTCTTTAACATTATCTGAATCTTTACCTCTAATAAGAATCAAGTTGATTTCTAGATTTCTTATACTACCACTAATTTTTAGAGAACGATATATTTCTGACGATAGAGGATGTCAGTATTTTTACTAGTTGTTATGAGACGCTGTTTCGATAAATCATAAAAGCAAAAAATAATATTAATTTGTCACAGAGTGTATCATACTTGAAAATATGGCCAAGGCCATATTTGAAAATGTTGAAAAAATATAAAGTTATTCCTTATTCAAAATCGGAATGTTAAAATACACGGTAGGCATGGCTGGATATTGAACTTGGAAAAGCGCACGTATGTAATAAAAAGAAAGCGAGATATATCTATCGGCAAGCAGAGGGCATCGGACAAAAGTTCTCAAATATATTAAAAATACGTCAAACAAAACATTGCATATACTTGGTGCTTGATTCTGTTTTCAATAGTATTCGAGGAATGAATGACAAACTAATCCGTGGATTGCGTTCTTTGTTCTTGTAGGAAATAAATCTCGTGTCTATTTTTTAAAAGTTTATCATTAACTTAATCAAAATCCCTCTCCCCCAAAGAAATGCAGCAACGGTTCTCAACTGATAATCTAACAAATGTACCCTTTATCCTCTGAAAAGAGTTAAAAACTAGTGTCACATGTTGATTGCATTGTTTCCTTTTAGTATTCGACCGAGTCTACTATTTTTTAACAAGCAACAATTTCAATATATCCCAAGTACAGACACACATCATGTGTGTGAGTATAT
>NC_068987.1:93287681-93291269 GCF_001194135.2 Octopus bimaculoides
ATATATGTATATATATGTATATATATATGTATGTATATATGTATGTATGTATGATGTATGTATAATAGTCACCTCATTTTCAATATATTTCCACTCTAGTAAACTGTGGCTGTGCGATAAGAAAATCGATTTGGTGAGATCGGTAACTTATACCAAATTTATATTTCTAACATCGCAATAATGATTTTCGTCGCGTCGGAAGAAAGTTGATAATATATACATAACTGCACTATAATATTGATTCATTCAACTAACTACACAACAAACTGTGCTTGCAATATGTCTAGAGGGTATCTTGTGACGCTCATTATGAATATTAACGATAAGTTCGAGGCAAAGTTGCTAAAGGGAGTGTTCTGCATGCTAAATATTGATACGGTCGTGTCTGATATATGAAATATTGGGTGATGAAAAAAAATTCGATTAATTGAAATTATCTGTGCAATTAGGAGAAAAAAATTCCCTCTAGAAGTGTTAATATTCTCGAATGCAAACAAGAGTGTCACAACAGTGTTAATTAATTGGAATTTCCGCAAGCTAGAGAAGCAAGACCGATGAGAACGGATGTGTCATTGAAGCACTAGTGGCGAAAGCTACATCTTTCCTCCTGGAGCTTCACAGAGAAGCATATTTTACCCATTTCTCAATAATACGAATCAACAATCTATCTATCTATCTATCTATCTATCACCCCCTCACTGTGCGTGGTTATATATATTTATACACAAACATATATTTATAAATACATACATATGTATAAATTATATATAAATATATGCACATATACATACATATATGTACATACCTACATATATATGTATATATACATGCATATATGGGTACAGGACATCAAGAAAACGTCAACAAACTGAGAAACAAGTATATAAAAAAGAAAAACAGAAAACGAACAACGAAAGAAAAAATAGAGAATCGAGACAGGCAACATAAAGAACATTCCCTTCATCAGTTGTCCCCTTTTTTATCTACTGTGCATTTTGAAGGTAGGGACAAGACACGACTTTGATAGAACAGTCCTTCCCGCAAAGCAAATTTTAAAAAAATTGAGATTTTGTGCGAAGGGATAAAGTGGTAACAAAAACAGGACAGTAAGAACAAAACAGTAAAAACAAACCGCGAGGACTGTTAAGTCAAGACGATGTGAAGTGACGAACGCTGGACAACGAACTTTAAGAAGAGACAGGCAAAAGCTTGTCTTGTCTTTAGGAAGGAAGTGGAGGAAAGAAAGATGGATGGCCGTTGGTCACGTGTAAGCAACGAGGGAGTCAAGGAGGAAGTGTGAGAGAGGGCGAACGGTGAAGGTGAGAGGAGTAAAACAGGGAAATGGTGGGAGAGAAAAACAGAAAGGAAGAAGAACAAGAGAGGTAGATACATTGAAAGAATAAAGAGGGATAGAGTGAGCATCGGAATTATTACGATGTGTATATGAAATCGTTAGATTCACTTTATCATTTGAATTTAATTTGTGTCAAAATATTTTCGTCGTTTTGAAACCGCGAGCCGCTCAATGATAAAATTTCGTGATGCAGCACGAAATTTTGTCAGTGAACAGGTGTGTGTGTTCATCTTTGTGTATTCTTTTATTCGTGTATGCGTTTCATCCTGAAGACTGTGGTCAGGCTGTAGCACTGCCACCATCATTTCCATTCCTTTTGTTAGCTGAAATGAGGGAATTTCATATTACCAACCTTGCTTCAGTTTCTGCCATGATAATCTGATTCGAAACCTAAAGGTCAAATTGGCTCTTGAAAGCATCTCCCCCAACTCTATGTAGTTCTCTCAGGTATTTTGGCAACATATTAACTAGCTGTGTGCCTTTGAATTCCAAGCTAATGCAGTAACTGTTTTGTTTTGGTGGACTAGTATAAATGGTTGGTTAGGCCTGGCACCCGTCCCTCCACATCTCTCCCATATTCGCTTCAGGCAGTTGAGACGAAATTCTTTCAGAGTCTCTTGAAGTTGTTCATGTGTTCCATTGGTTCGGTTTTCTCAGAATGGAACCGCCGTGAGTTCCGCTATCAAGTTGACGCTGTGAGATGAAAATATTTATTAGTCGCTAGGCAGACAACTGATTCCAAATGTCCCCCATAATACCATAATATTTTCTGATCGCTTGATCTGGAGGTTGTCGGAATCCATCAGGCCATTCACTTTCATACTTCAAATATCTTGGTGATAGGTACTCGAAATGATGCAAATTAATTCCCAGGTCCTGAACGTATTTCACTATGTGCTTGCCGCACCTTTTTTGTAGAATATCCTCGTTGCGGCGTGTTTGTATAAGCAAGCTGACAATGAATTAAACATTTACGGTAGAGTATGATAATGAATCGAATATTTTAATTCAATGAAACTTTTTTGCAGATAGACTGGTATTTTCGATTAGAGTTGCTAATGGGAAACCAGCAAGCACAACATGTAATCGTAATAGTGTCAGTTAAGAAACAACTCGGAATGAGAGATAATTTGGGTTTTAATGCTAATGGTTAATGTATAAGACGTGATTCTATCTAATTAGTCTGTAACAATACTTATTCTACACGTGCGTTAAGAAAATGAATGTATTACATATACATAAATATATATACCTGCACTTTTTGCAGTGTTTGGTTTATGTAAATTTGTTTATAGATGTAAACATAATTTGAAGTCTCTCAACACTTTTCTAGAAAATAGAATATTTACTAAAATATTGTTATTTACCAGCCAATAAATTTATGCAAGGACAATGATTCAACATTTCTTTGTGGTTGACCTCGCCATTAGGTGATACGTATTGTTTTTCTAGCCCTATATATTTTCATGAAATGTCCCTCGGTTATCATTCATCTCCTCATCTAACCATACATTTCTCTGTGTTACGTACACAGAAGGTAACAAGAAACCGTATTGTAAATTTTGGAATTCTTTTTGTTCGAGTAAGACCAGAGAACACGACACGAAAAGAATGTAAAACAATTAAGCGCATGACCGTGTATATTGTTGGAAAGAAAGGCGTGTTTTTGTTTTGTTGTTTCTGTACTTGTTTTCCTTGATATGTTTTGCTGATGAAAAGCATCTGAAAAAAGATAAAAGACCAAATAAGAAGTGTCGTTGATCAATTTGTAGAAACTACTCATTAATGTGTGTAGTCTCCCAATGATGACAAAATAACAAGATATATATTGCGATTGATCTTTGAAAGGGAACTGAACATATATGGTATATTCATGCACAATTACACACATGCGTGTAACACAAGCACGCACAAACGTATATGTACGTGTATACAGACTACCAATCAACAAAGGCACGCACACACATACATACACATATATACGTATGAAAGTCTTTGTTCACATAGATACAGAGATCACATTTTTTTCTTCCTTTACGAGTATATTTACACATCAAACGAACACATTTTTATTGCGATTTGAAAACATGTTTATATATACATTGTACACGTGCCTCTATCTATCTATCTATCTATCTATCTGTGTGTGTGTTTGTATATATATATATATATATATATATATACATGTTCACACATATAAACACACTCACACACTGCACATACACACACATATA
>NC_068987.1:93291407-93298207 GCF_001194135.2 Octopus bimaculoides
TATATATAAATATATATATATATACACATATATATATATAAACGTATATATGCTTATATGATATGTGAGAGAATGTGTCTGCGTGAGTGTGTATAAGTGTGTATGTGCATGTATCCAGGTATATGTGTAAGCATATATGGATTATGTGAGTGTGTGCGCGCGTATGTGTTTTGAGTGTCAATATGTATGCTTTTCTCGGAAAGGGAAATACACATCGTATGTAATACACCATGTCCAAAATACTTACGTAATAAAGTTTTATTTCAAGAATGGAGTAAACAACATCGTTACTCTATTGATACATCACGACGATATTAGAGTATAAATATTAACAGATTTTTATCCGTAAATGCATTTGCAAATAACGAACGTCTAAAAATAAGTTTTATTTATTGCTATCATAAAATCGTCCAATTCTATCATTTCTAATAGAAAACATTCAACATATTTCTTAAACCAATTAGTAAATTCTAACAAATTTAAGTCTCAAATTCGATACCACTCACCAATTTTTCCACATCTTTATTTCGTCCGTCTTTCCATTCTCTGTTCAAATTTTGCTGCGGTCGATTTTGCTTTCCATTATTTCGGGGTCGATGAATTCAGCACCAGTAGAGGACAGGGTTCGGCGTAATCGGAACTCAAAATTCTTGTAACATTTGTAACCAAAATTGTTTGTTTAATTAAGGCAACAAGCTGGCAGAATTTTCAAACACCGGCTAAAATGTTTAGCATCGTTTCGGCCGTTGTTACATTCTGAGTTCGAATTCGGTCGAAGTCAACTTTGCCTTTCATTTATTCGGGTTCAATGAGATAAGTACCGGTTGAGCAGTTAAGTCGATATAATCGACATACCTCCTCTTCTAAAATTGCTGGCCTTATGCCAAAATATGAAATGAATACTGTTTGGCTATTTGCTTCGGTTTTGGTTTTGGTTTCTTTCCTTCCTCAACCATATTACATGGAATCCTGCAGAAACCATCAATGTAAAAATGTCTATTGTAACCAACACTGTATGCCCCGCAGAAAAAAACTGACTTGGCTTACATTATCAAATGTTTATCTTTCATTTGAAAATCTTGAGAATGTGTAGAGAGACAGCGTTGCGTAATATTTCAGAGAGGGTACAATAACCTGTGGAAGGTACCTAAGCGACCCTCAAGCTATGTCTTCTCATATAATTGCTTAATAGATTGTGATTCATCAAGTTTTATTCTGCTTCTCTTTGAAGAAATCTTTCTGTCTCCCAGATGCTAAAATACAGAAATACTCCCTCTGTAATCCTTACCCGAGGTATTACAAAGAATACATGTATGATTATATTAACATTTCTCACCTTGTAGCAATTACGATTCATTAATTTTATTTGCTGAACGAAACGACCAGATCGCCTTCTTAATGATTAGTAACAATTATGTTAACTACTGTTTATATATTGAATTATAGCACAAATCATAGAATTATTGTTAGAGGAAAGACGGCTTGGGATTACCACCGATAGATTCTCTTCCAAAATATGCAATTATGCATACGTCTTCTTCATAATAGTTATCTCCATACATTCATATATTAATCAATCATTTAATGAACCTATATATGTGCACATACATGTATATGTGTGTGTGTGACTACACAGACAGACCGACACACACATATACATATGTAGTAAGAGAGAGAGAGAGAGAGAGAGAGAGAGAGAGAGAGAGAGAGAGAGAGAGAGAGAGAGAGAGAGAGAGAGAGAGAGAGAGAGAGAGAGAGAGCCACCTTGTTAGGTACGCGTACGGTAAACCCAATACATGTCTACTACATATAACAAAACATCGACTGTAGTGTATTGAAAATCTAAGATAAAGCCAGTGGAGTTTCACGACAGAATAACGGAAATCAATTCAGGCCCGAAAGCGGAATGGTGTCTTGGATTTCTTGAAATGTCTTTACTGTAAGAAGAATATACCCGCAAAGAAACGTCTGCTTTCGGAGAGGTGAATGCGTTCATCAAAATTTCTTTGCTGTAAAATTGATTCCGTTGTGAAGGACAGCCGATTGACCCCGGTAGGGAAACTTGTCTTTGGCATTAGAAAATATAAGCCAAAAATCAAAAGTTGTATAAATCAAACTGATTTTACTATAACAACTGGATTGAGTCGAAGAATAATCATTATATCAGATGAAAAAAGAGAATCTCACTATTCATATAAGACTTTTAACCGAAAGTATTTCTTTCTGAAGGTAGACTGGAGATTCGTTCCTAGCGTTCATGTTCTAATGCACTGTGGGACGCTAAGTTTCCTCATTTAACATGATGAACGGATGAGAAAATATGTGAAAGTCTAAAAATAAAGAGAACACTAAAATTAGCCTGTTTCTTTCTCAAGAACGTGGTTTTGGTCCTACAGCGTGGAGGCTTGGGCAACTGTTTTACTATAGCCTTGGGTCGAACCAAGCCATTGTTAGTGGATTAGTAAGGCGGAAACTGAAAAAGCCCCTCATATATATATATGTGTGTGTGTGTGCGTGTCTTTGTGACAAGCGGTATTGGTGTGCTTAAATCACCGTAAACTGGTGGTTCGGTAAAAAGGCTCATTGAATAAGCAGTGTGATTAAAAGATAGGTACTTAGCTTGGACTCAGTCTACTCTCCTGTGATGGAAAATTCAACTAAAAGTGTACTCCGTCGAGTGAGAGATAAATATTATTTATTTAAAGGACACAATGCATGTTTTGTTTTAAGTAGTACTAATAGTTTCATATGTTCAGAAATATCTCAGGCATAATTCATCAGGCACAAACTACATATCATAACGAAGTAAAAAAAAAAAAATGAACGGTATAGGAAACGCGAAAAAAAAAATGTGAAAGTTGCATTTAGAAAACACGGAAGCTTTAAAAAAACGGAAAACGAAAATACAAACGCTAAAATGTTAAAAGTAAAATGTAAAAAAGGTAAAAGAGTTATCCCCCTTAAACCTTAAATTTTAAGGCTGGAAAGATATCAACAAATTAGAAAGGGATTTTCCAATTCTTCAAAATATATTTATGCATATTCTTGCAACCGCAAAATTCACACCTAGTGTTCAGTTGAAGTTTTGGAACGTTAAAAATGAACAGAATATGCGCTCTTTCAACTAAACAATTCCTACATTTATTCGATCCATTAACATAAGGTATGTATTTCTCAATAATTTCCCACGTGGTGTTTCGTTATCTTTCAAACTCCATACGTAGCTAGCAAACGTGGTAGCTATGCTTTTATCGTTATGGCGAATGAGGCTATGTGAATAGCATAGCGATTTTTAAATTCTCCTTCACATAATCCAATATATGTCTTATATGTTGTATTATAATTTAGAGTTGCAGTAACTTCTATTATAGATTTAATCATACATCATTGGTGAATTGGACAGAATCCTAGGTCGCGACAGTTACAGCTCTTAGTATTGACCACGTGTTGTGATACACTTCGTATTACGGCAGCAACTATATCATAATTTCACAGATCACCTATTAAATAGCTTCCTGTTTCCTGTCAGTTACTAGAAAGTGTTTGATTAAGAGAGACAGGAATATTTTACCTATGTTAGTTTCTTCTTTATATTAAGGGAAAAGGAGAAGGCAAACCAAATAGTTTTCCTTGGCCTATTTTAGGTCTCTTATTATTATTCTGATTAATATTACAGGGGTTATGTATTTCTTTATCTTTTAAACCATTATTGGTATAGCCATTGTTATAGTTAGGGTTTGCATTCTCGAAAATTTCTTTAGAGGAAGAGAGGTTAGACACTGTTACGAATATTAGCGATCAGGTTCTTAAATGTTGCAATAGCGTGAGAAGACTGTGTATATGCAAGTTTCTCATTAGGCTTATAAAAAGTTTCATAGGAGGAGGAGTTGAGAGGTCTACGGAAACATCTGAACAATCAACTATCGACACATTAGTAGCAACTATAATTTTAAGGCCTAATTGTTTAAGGATAGAAATATGTTGCTTTCTAAATTTAATACGGGTGAGAACATCACACTCATATATATATATATGTGTGTGTGTGTGTGTGTGTGTGTGTGGATATACTAATATAATAATACGATGAAAGTAAACAAAGTTTGTCTTTAGAAACATTGAGATGTATTGTAAGAAACAGAAATAAATTTATTTCTCGAATAAAGATCTGTAGGGAAACAACAATTAAACCGGTCTGTTTCCAAAACATATTCTATCCCTGAAGAAATGAACTCCATTATTGCTTACAGCTGATTTGGTAATTTCATCACGTGATATTTTATGAATGCTTTAGTTTTAGTGCAGACATCCTATTAATTCATAGTAATCTAATTCTGTTTGCCTGTTTGTTTTTCTGGACTGCTTTGATTTCGCGGTTAATTACCGCGACATTTGTTTCTCTTTGATTTCGCTTAAAACATGTTGACATATCTATGATATACTGCAATAGAGAATGTTTCGAGAAATTTATTAACAATTACACCATAATCAACAATAATTATAGGATTATTAAATGATTTCAGTTAATTTCATGGAATATACTAGAATTGCCAAAAAATATTTCTAAGAGTTAGTAGTTGGAACTCATCTTAAAACTTGAATAAAATCATTCGTCATTTGATTTTTACATGAAATGGTTAAATGCACAACTTGTAATTACAAAACACTAATTACTTTCCAATCACATAGTGAACATCAAGACATATACACAGGATGGAACCACAGTATAGTGACTCACCATTTATGCTCGATTCCCTTCTATGTTTAGTTAAGTGTGTATACATTTGATTGCGCTCAGGTTAATTTCTGAAATGCATTTACGTAATTTTTGCTTTCAGTTATGCAAGATGCCTTTTATAGTATAGATTCAGCAATATCACCTCTAGGTACGTATTTTTCTGATTAAGTATTTGCAATAAAGCACCCAGGCAATATATACCTGTTTTGACAGGATGGTCATATAAGTTGGTTCATTATATGATTTGGGGAGTTTCTGATAGGTAGATTTAGACGACGGGGCGAAAGAAAACTGATCTTATATCTCCGCTAGACAGTCAGTAATGAGCTTCTCTTTATTTTCCCGATTTTATATTATTTTTTCTCATTTCGTCTCTTATCTGAGACCATGTTTTATAAGATTTGGCTTCCTTGTGTTCTATATACAATCAAATTTCATGGTTCTTAATCTTCACTTGGTAACACAGCATCCATTTGAAATTAATGTAACTACATCATTTGAAGATTTACTAAAATAGAAGAGCTAAAGTAGTGATGCATACCAACTCGTTTGTGGTGTTGCGTTAAGTTTCAATGTTTAGCTCGCCTTTAATAAAATCATTTTGGATTTGCGTCGATATCTTTCCTTTCAAAATGGAATTATTTCTTCTTTGATAACAACGTAATATTTACGATGAGTTCTCTTCCAATATTTCTTTAGTTTCAATTATAACTTCTTTCACGTCCTATAATTCTGTAGTAAAGTAAGGATGTAAAACGATCATAGAAATAGAAATGTTTATCTTTTATGTCCATTTCTATATTTCGGTTATCTTTGTAGGATTTGAGAATTATGCTCCTGATTGATAAATACATTATCATCCGATCCGGCAGATAAAGGTTTATATCTTACATGTGACGACAGGTATTTCAGTTTCTATCTTGACATATTGTTTGCACCAAATAAAGAGCACTATTTCTCTTTTTAATCTGGAGAAAACAATTGTGGTTGGTATTGTTTCACATGTTTTGATGTGTCTCAACCTGACCAGTGAAGCAATGGTTATTTGCTTCAGCACTGCCTTTACACGTTGAGGTCGAGTTGTAAGTTGTAAGTGCGAGCATTTTCAATATATTACTTATTTGATGAAAAATAAAACAAATACGTTACAAGAAGCAAACTCAATTACACACAGCCGCGACATTCAGATTATTTGTCATTGTTCTAAACATGACCATCACCATCACTACGACGATGATGATCACCATCATCATCGTCATCACTATAATCATTGCAATTATCATCATCATCATCATCATCGTCGTCGTCGTCGTCGTTGTCGTCATCATCATCATCTTCATCATCATCTTCAGCAGCAGCAACAGCAGTAGCGTTATCGTTATCATTAAAGACGTCGCAAATGTCCAATATCATAATGTTGCGAGTTGAAGATATTGTATCTACTGGGGATTTATACTGTCTGTCAAGTCACAACAACGAGCTGAGACAGACAAAGTCCTGCTGGTTTTATTATATGTTTGTTTGAATATGTTTTTACCATACCTAAGGCACCTACTATGATAGGAATTGTTCCTGTTTTGGCTCCACATTCGAGTTACGACTATTTCCAGATCTTTGTATTTTGAAAGTCTCTCCATTTCTTTTGGAGAAATGTTGTGACCTGTATCAATACATTCATTTGAAAGCAGTTTTTTCTAGATGAACTCTGACAATTATATCCGGCCTATTAGCCTTAATTTTTCATATATGTGCGTATTGGTATATCACAAACGATGGTTGCATTCTTATTTACTCTAACCTTTTCGGTGGGGGGGGGATACCACAATTTCTCTGTTGTTATTCCAGAGTTTATTATTATTATTATTATTATTTTATGTTTGACTTTTGTTTTGCATTTGTACAAGGTAGCTTTTGCACATTTATCAAGGCCCAATAGCATCCTGATGTCATCACTGAATTGTTTAACAATTATTATTATTATTATTATTATTATTATTATTATTATTATTATTATTATTATTATTATTATTATTATTATTATTATTATTATTATTATTATTATTAT
>NC_068987.1:93302384-93304436 GCF_001194135.2 Octopus bimaculoides
TATATATATATATATATATATATATATCTGTGTATGCGTGTATGCATGTGTGTGTCCCTGCTTCTAGGTGTATCTAACATTGAGCTTTGACAGTTGGCCCGGCATGGCGTCGTAAACTTTGAGTAGGAGGAGGAGGTAGTAGAATATAACAATGAAGATTATAGTGGTAATGATGATGACGATGGTGACAATGACGTGTTTTTTCGTTCTTGCTTCACTTGTTGGTCACGATCGCATATGATCATCGACGAGTCTGTCGGATGTCAAAATAGCCGCTCACAGTTCATCCCTCTGATTGTCGCAGCGTTGAAGTGTTACCATTCCACTGGGTAGGTGAGCAGGCAAGAAACACCACCACCACCACCAAGAAATAAATGCCGGTCAGTTGCTCGGTTGATCGCTTAGAGCTGAATGGACTATAACAACGAGAAATTAAGTGTTTTGCACAAGAACTCAACGCGCCGCTTAGTTGCGACAAATAACCACGATATTTCGTCGATGAGAGCAACATTATAACACTAGTTATTGAATATTTACACGGTCAAATAAATACATAGCAGAGTGATAACAATAATTTCTAATTTTGACACAAGGCCAGTACATATCAAGGGGTTGGTCTTTGACTGGTTCTATATTTGATCGAGCACAAAACAAAGAAAGACATATATTACCGTGACGATGTTGCAACTCAAATCGTAAAGATCCGGAGTCAATACCACACAAAGCATATTGTCCGACGTGAAAGTGAGTCTGCCAAGTGGCAGCCTTAAATTAATCGAGATAATAATTGAGGCGACAGTGATGAAATTATCTTTAAAAGACCATATTGTTGTTGAATATTGAATACTTTCGCTGCTATTTTATAATGATTGAGATGTAAGTTAATAATAACGAATAAAATGGTACATGTTTGTGCTGATGAAAATGAGGAGGAGGAGAGAAAAGAGAGTACTGCTATCATTTTCTTTAATGATGAAGAATATACTAGTAGCAATAGAAGCAGCAGCAACTATTATAGCGATTATGATGATGATAATCAATATTTCTACAATTAAACTTTCAGGATATATTTGAATGTCTAATTATTGTTATTATTATTATTATTATTGAGTGAAAGAGCAGTGCATGCCATCAAAATGACACTGGGATAAAATATACGTTTCGATTGGATATATCTGTTTGGAATGGGAAATCCCAGAGCGTTTAGCTAGTCTCCGACTCTACCACTCTCTGCTGTTTGTGCTCATCCCACGTCTTGCCTGTCTCTAGCCCAGACTTTTCGCACAGTTTCTAATGTAGCCCTTTTGCTACCTGGGCATGTCAGCACAACTTGTATTGGCACTCGTTCGCGATATGGGCAACGTTTTTATCCAAACTTTTCCAGAGACAGCGCAGCAGAGACACTTGCTCATTCCTAAATTGACCCTCCTGTTCGTGGCGAACGCTTGGTCTTGTGCTACCAGTTTAGTCCTCTCGGTCTCATTTTTTAGGGCTCCTTTCTTCAGCCACTTCCCCCTATATCTTCCAGCAAATTCTGTTGTTGCTACATGGAATTGATTGTGCAGTCGCTATTTGCGTAATTTTTCTTCATGTCCTTTTTGAACTTCTTCCACTTATTTTTCAAGCACATTCCGGAGTATTCGAGCGGTTCCACGCAGTGCTGTTTTCTGCAAGTCCTCCTCCCTTATTGCAGCCCCTATTTGTTCCACGTACTTCTCGAGATTTTTGCTCACTTTTCTCAGGGCTCCGACAATTATTGGTACTACTGCTACCTTTTTAATCGACCATAACTGCTTAACATCCCAAGCTAACCTGTCATATCTCTCAACTTTTCTTTCTTCCTTATTGCATATCTTGTTGTCAGCTGGGCATACTATATCTATGGTCGAGCATAGTTTGTTTTCTTTCTCAATTAAGACTATGTCTGGCTTCCTATTTTCTATCTCATGGTCGCACTGAATCATAAAATCCCATAGGATCTTTGCATTTCTATTTTCGACGATGCCTTCAGGTTTGTTGTCGTACTAATTTTTTGCTCTGACAAGTTCATAC
>NC_068987.1:93304729-93313146 GCF_001194135.2 Octopus bimaculoides
GACATCAAATCAAGCCATTGCATTGCGTCTCAGACGTCATTATTAAAAGGGAAAACAAAATTAGATATCTTCTCTAATAATTCAAGTTAAAAATAAATAATAGAAAAAAAAAAGCAACGTGTTTTCATTTTCTTCACGTAATTCACGAAATTCGACTTTGAGAAAAAAGACCTTTCATCAAAACAAAAATGAAAAAGAGACAATGAAATAACACAATTTTTTCCGATACCTAATCAGTGGTTTTTAAATAACTTCCTATAGGATGACAGTTTTGAAGACTTGATAGAAATAACAATATAACGCTTGAGAAAAAAAAAATATAAAAGAAAAACAAAGACAGAACAATTGTTCCTCAATAACAAGGAAATGCTACTTGTCAGGAATGAATACTGTAGTGTGAGATGTTATCAAAGTTGGACTTTAAATGAAAACTATCTTAGGAAGTATTTAACATATTTTAAGATATTTTTAGATTCTTCTATATCTTCCTGTGAAAACTGTAGTTGTGCACTTCACTAGATATAATCGAGAGATAGTTATTTGAATGATTGCAATAAAATTATCATTTTAATAGCGAAGACAAAAATAACATTCATCTATGATGATCGTTTTATGTTGAAGTTTTAGACTATCAGAACATGATGTATGGCATAAGTTGTTTCACCTGCATTTACGGTTCCCTAAGATTGGGGACTAATGTATGTGTGTATGTATGTATGCATGTTTGTATGTATGTATACATGCATAATTATCTATATGCAAATCTACATACATACACACATACATACAAATATGCATACATACAAACACACACATAATACGTACATACATACATACCTATAAATAACCATACATTCAGGCTTCACTAGTTCAGTTTTTATTTAAAATTTACATGATGTATTTGTATGAAACAGTTTTTGTGTTGTTTAGTTTTCACCTGAAACTTATATACGAACAAGCTGTGATAAGTTATTCTATGGTAACATAGAAAAACTGCTTCTCTCCAGGAAATATCTTGGAGAATGTTTCCTACTTACTAACCATGGGATTGCACCTAGTAAGTTCCCCTATGAAGCACAAGTCCGGGCAAGTTTATTTATGGAACACGAGTAGTTGCCTTGTATGCCAGTGTCCCCTCTCTGCGTCACCGATATTATCCAAAGAAAAGGCAAAGGCCGATACAGCATGGCACTTGTGATGGAGCAACTAATTTCTACAACTGAGTGAAATGAAGCAATGTGAAATAAAATGGTTTCTACAAGAACACATCACACATCTCATTCCAAGAATCAAACTGACGAATTGATGTTTGTGAGCCCGATTCTCTAACCCTTGAGCCATGCGCCTTCACGACATAGACTAAAGCCCTCCTAAAATCATATCCTGCCATTTTGAACAATTTAAAGGAAAGAGATTCACTACCTTAATAGTTCACCCATAGTTAAACTTACACAGGGATTTTAGTGAATGGGATGCGTTTTTTCATGATCATAATTTGTCGCGATTGTATTCCGATTAATATCAAATATGTCCGTTTCACTTCCACTAGCAAAGGGACTTTATTCATTGTATAACGCATGAAATGAGAGCCCCTGTTTTAACTAAAGATTCGTGTTTCTACTATTTGACAAATTATATACCCCACTTTGGGATGATTAAACATCATAACATTTGACAATTAGGTTCAGAAAATTCATGTTACATTGCATTCCAATATTCATGGTTAAGTTATTAGAATTTAAATGTATTTACAGTAAATAAATCTGTGCAGTCTGTTTTAACCAGTAAAAACAGTATAATGTGCACAGGCGTAGGAGTGGCTGTGTGGTAAGTAGCTAGCTTACCAACCACATGGTCCCGGGTTCAGTCCCACTGCGCGGCATCTTGGGCAAGTGTTTTCTACTATAGCCTCGGGCCGACCAAAGCCTTGTGAGTGGATTTGGTAGACGGAAACTGAAAGAAGCCCGTCGTATATATGTATATATATATGTATGTGTGTGTGTATGTTTGTATGTGTGTGTTTGTCCCCCCAACATCGCTTGACAACCGATGCTGGTGTGTTTATGTCCCCGTAACTTAGCGGTTCGGCAAAAGAGATCGATAGAATACGTACTAGGCTTCTAAAGAATAAGTCCTGGGGTCGATTTGCTCGACTAAAAGGCGGTGCTCCAGCATGGCCACAGTCAAAAGACTGAAACAAGTAAAAGAGTAAAAGAGCAATTTAATGATAGACATTTTAGCCAAATATTATCATCCTTACTAAATCTATTACCAAATCAAGATCGCTTTTGAAATCCAAAACATTTTTTTATGTTCGGAGCCTCCATGTCTTCGTTTTCAAATTAATTTTGTCCATGATCCAGTCACTGTATCTGTTAAATGAGAGACTGTATAATAATTATAAAACAAAATCTATAATTGGTATCATCCGCCACTGAAACCACAAATACATTTCAACACAATTTATCTGAGATGAATAAACGCTCAGAGATGATCCGAAATAGTTCAGTGGCTAATTTCTTTGATATTAACATACTAATTCGATCACTTTCCTTTGGAAAGCCTACTTATACAGTAAAAACTAATTCACCTGACTGTCGTCGGAAAAGTTATCAGTACTTCTAATAAACTTGTTTGTGATACATTGAGATACTGTTAAGTTAATAGTATAGAATTAATAATTTACGAAAGAAATAGTTGGGAGATAACTGACGTTCCAGAGTAAGCAATTCCACGTGATGGCAATACTCGTTGTTCAGTTGTTCAGAAAATACAGCAAATTATGTTAACATAAAACAGGACTTGTAATATATACGTCTTGAGTGAGACCTTCACTGGAAAATATTAATCAAGGGTGACGGCAAAATATTCTTCTCCGGGGAAAAACTTGAATGGTACTTAATACATTATGCTTAGAAAAAAAAGTAAAGCATGTGCATTGGTCGCGATTAAAAACGGTAACGCATGTGTCTTGGCCACAATTTACTTTATGTAGAGAAAGAGAAAGAGAGAGAGATATAGAGAGATAGACTGAAAGAATGAAACAAAGAGAGGTGAAGAGTTTATGTAGAATAGTGGTTAGCTATGAGGCATATTGTGCGAGGAGAATAAAATAGAGACAATCTAATGAACGGTAACGTTGTTGATTTAAGGAGACTGGTGGCAGATATGCACAGGACTCTATGTGTGGGTTGCAGAACCTGAGAAGAATCTTCAAGATTTAATAGAGTCGGTAGCATGGAGGAGAATGTCGAGTGGGCAACAAATTTAGAGGATCTTTTCCTCGAAAATATTGAGAATTATAATGTTTGAATCGAGGAGGAAACAAAAATTGCCCAAATTTTGGAGAGATCCTTATAGTAAAAGGTGAACAGAATCAACGAAGGCTTTTGCGACAGAAGATGTTGAGGTCTGCACTAAGCACGCATATATGCTCTAAATCGTGGATTGTAGACGTTGTGAGGATGCATGAGAGACGACGTTAGTTTGTAGATGTGGTAGAGTTTCTACAAAAATGTTGTCAATGCTTTTGTCAGAAGTTCTTCAATGTTATGTAGAAAATGTTTGGCTGATTAGGAATTATTTTTCTCTTTATTTCTGCTTAGAAGATGAAAAATTTATCGATGACAAGGATTTCAGTCAGAAGTATAGATAGTTTTGGTTGCTCAGGTTTGAAGCACAAGTTCTAAGTTTGATAGTTAACATAAAAGTACGTGATTTTAGAAAATGTTTACGTTTTATATAATGCTACTTCGTATTATTTTGTTAGGGATTCTGTTGTGGATGCCATACATCTCCGTATACGTTTTGTACAAATTTATGATCATGATGGAGAGGCACCAAGTTTGACAACAATTTAAAAAAATATTCTCAGTCTGACTGATTTTGGAAGAAACGTTCACATGTGCAAGAAAGAGGGCTCCAATGACGATATATATAGTTTTTTTTTCTGTCCCATACAGCTATATTACACCTGATATGGTTGCAATTGACAAACGTCTTCTTGGAGCAAAGTTATTAATGATAATTTTTATGGATGTATGTATGAATTGGATGAGATAACTTTTTGATAACATTTGGGGGGCAGGTATTCCTGAGTATTGTATTGTATATTTTCGGAGACATAACAATATGCCGCATAATTGTGTTCGTAATTTGATAACTCGTTGTGGAAGCTACGGAGCACATGAGACCACTTTCATATATATATTTGATATAGACGACAATACTACATATACACTCTGTCGGTTGAAATATCACGCTTTGGTCCATGAAGTATCTCCTATCTATTTTCTCATCTTGGGTAGCACAGTTTAATAGATTTCCTTTTTCCATTCATTTGTGGACGTTTGGTTGATTCAGTTATCATCCCCAGGGTTCTATAGCAGAAATTTACTGAGTATTACAACAATAACAACAACAACAATAACAACAACAACAACAACTAATAAAATGAGACACGCATTAATATACAGTCATGAATGGTACATATACATATAGGATGATATTTGTGAGCGTAATGAAGTATGAATTCAAAGTTTTAAACATTGAAGAGAACGATCTTTTCTTTAAAAACACAATGGCATTCACCCAACGTGAAAAAGCACTCAGAGAGGACTACACAAAGAAAAATATTTCATACACTATAACACGCATGGATTATGGAAATCTAAGTAGTACGAAAAATGACCATAAATTAGTGAAAAAATGTAGCAAGTTTTTTATATTGCATGTATATATACAAACGTCTAATAGAATATAACACCGTCTAACACCGTCTTTTATTTGAAACAAAATTTGTATGCGACTCTGAAAACGAGGGAGTAGCTGTATTAACATCAAGAGCATGGTTTGATAAAAATATCAGTTCAATCCCTATAAATTGACACCTTATCATCATGAAACAGTTTCGTATGACATATTAGGAAATGGAGTACCAGGTATATTTCTCATGAAAAAACGTTGCAGTGGCCTTGGTTTGAATCAATACATGTCTTTTTATTTCCAGTTGAACATACTTGAAGACAACAAGAAAAATGCAAGGAATACAGTAGACGCCATCTCTAGGTAGACATTACAGCTCTTAGAAAACGGAATTAAATATATTTTAAATCATATCTTTAAAATTACACGCAACACACCGATTGTGAACGCTCGAAATTTCACTTAAAATCTTACTTAATAAGTTAGTGCACAAACGCCTTAAATAACGGCATAAAAGACGAATAACCTCTCACAACCCATTGTTTCGAATGATATATTATTATATGTATTTATATACTGTATGTATAAGATTTTGCCTCATTGGTACAGTCGGAATACGATTCTGGCATACGTATTAGAAGTGAATTTTATCAAATATTTGGAAGCCTCGCTCGTCTGAAAATTTACATAATGAAGCTATATAATTTATATAAATAATTTCACATTTCCACTTAAGAAAGCACTACTTCCATAATTTCAAAACATCTTTTACCTTATAATTGTATTAACTTAAATAAAATGTGGTTTGCAATTTCATTAAAAATTATATATTCTCAATCTGCAGGTTTCCATTATCAACTTTATATCAGCAACCGTCTGTAACGGACACTTTAAATTCCAGGTTTAATGATCGTATTTTTATTTATCCACTGAAACTAATACAAAATTTATCAGTTTCTGCTTAGTTAACTATATTGGAGATAATTCAAATCATTGCATATAAGCAGATATTGAAATGCAATAAAGACACACATATACATATGTATATTATACATACATACATATATATATATATATATATATATATATATAACACATATAGATATATACGCATACACACTCATACATATACATATACACACTGATATATGTGTATATATATATATATATATATATATATATATATACACATATATATGTGCATATGTGCATATGTACATATTTATATTTGTCTCCTGTCGCTTAGGCTTAACAGCCTTCGTGCTTGTTTTCACTGTCCTGTTTGTGTTACCAATTTTGACCGTCCACACTTTGGCATAGCTTTTTTTATATAGATTTAAAAGGAAGATTTATTTCCCATTTGCAGCTAATTGAATCAGTGCGTAAATGCATCCTTTCAGTTGCGAATTTTTGCCCAATTTTAGGCGTAAGAACACCGATGAAAGACTTCGTTTCTACACATGAGTTTATACTTGCCAGAAATTCCTATTAAGGTGGACATTCGACACTTTAGAAATAATGATACATTGGACCTCGTACTCTCGGTTATGGAACAAATCGGCTAATCCATGGCTCGAATAGATTTTATAAGAGCAATACTCTCATTTGTGCTAATGGACAAAACTGCCATAATGAATATAAAGCAGTAAACAACGTGGTAGTTTGTCAACAATACTCATTCTTTAGAATTGAATATTTCGGCTGCTTCTATTGAAAATTATTCTAAACAATGTAGTCGATCTTTAGGTCTTTGTTGCACGTGATCGAACGATCTATGATCAAAACAGATGCAGTTATACTCTTCCAATTTTCAGTTTGTAATTTGTATATTCGGGACTACATCATGCAATATTTATAAATTGCACATTATTTCAAAGTGAATGGTCTCATATTTCGAATAGATCATGTGACTAAGTAGAAGGCCAAGCTTCCTTTTGTGCGTTTATTGACATTTTTAAATCAAAGCAAATATAAGAACTCTTGCGAATTCTATACAAATCGTTTGTTCCTCAAACGTTATTATACTTCGACATGCAGAACTCTAGCCAAAAGCATCAGATACTACAGTACAGATAAATTAATTTGGCTGTCGCTTATTTATTTTGTATTCTTCATTCTGCATGTAGAACGTTGTTGTTTCACTCCAAACTACATTTCACAGATAATTTATGATCATATCAATTCAACTCCGTATTCCTAATATTGCATTTCCTCTTATCTTTATTTAGTTTTCCTGGATATCATTTCTCTTGTTATTTTTTATTATTTTTCAGTTTTTATTTTTTTCTTGTTTCACGATATTTACTCGTTTGTGTCGGCACCTGTAATTTGTTTGACATTCATTTTATCGACATCGGTAAGAGAAAATGCGAAGTCGCCAGAGAAGCAAAGGGGCACACAACCACAAAGTAACCAAATTCTAGTAAATTATTATTTAAAGGAAAAGAAAATATTATTGGATCAATAAATTCATTTTCTTCATTTTATCCAAATTAACTTTGCGTTGTAGTACCCACTTGTTTTCCATTGTTTATTTTCCCTCTATATCTTATTATTCGTCATTAACAGTTATAACATCGTTATCTTCTTTATTTTTTTTGTTTTTTTGGTTCCTCCCCACCTTCTTCCTTCTTTAACATCTTGCAATTTTTCCTTCTTTCCTCATCCTAGTCACCCCTCTAATGTCTTATTATTCTGCTCCAACACGTACTACATCGCGTTACTCCACTTTTACCAACGATTGGTCGCTATTACTTCAGACAGTTGGGTATATCTCTCGTTAGAGTTTTCTCCATAAACAAAATTTCCCGGAATATTTTCTCCTCTCAGAATGGCAAAGTGATTTATTATTTGACATATTACTTTTCGTCCATGTAGACATCATCCTCCTTCCCTTGCATCTATCCTATACGTAAGGTTATACGAATCTTACTATCGTATTTCCATTGCCGAAAATATTACATGGTTTATCGTTTTGAGCTATCCTACTAGTTCCTAATCGAGTGTTTTGGCAAATTACATTCGTGTGAGTGTGTGTGTGTGCTTCACTGTGTGTGTATGTGTGCGTTTGTGTGTGTCCATAGGCAAGCACTACACACACATTTATACAAATACCGGTATACACGAACGCATACAAAATAACACGTAAACACACAGGAACACCAACTCACCCACACACACTAAATCCAAGTACGCTACTAGCATCTTGGATTCACATGAACAAACACACAAACACACAAACACACAAAGGCGTTGGCCATTTTTGCACTCTCCCGCCTTTAAACCCCACTTTTTTCCTATCTTTCTCCACTTCCACTCAGTTATATTTCAGTCACACATGGACCCAACTGCTTTCCTCAACCTCTTTTTATCCTTCTCTCAGGGCAGTTCCTCTTTCTCGCGAAGTACTATGCTTGAAACTTCACCCAACCATTTTCCTCATCATAAACTCACTCTGACCGTCAATCTGACATATTCACTACCTATGTTCTTTTCACGTTCGTATTTTTTGATGTCTTGTTGATATTTTGATTTGGCTATATATATAGGAAAATTATTGTTCTGAACTAAATGCATTAATCTGATTGGAAAATATGTAAACAATAAACAACAACATTTCAAAACACGATTTAGTCATGTCCTTAAAAACATCATAGATAGATGAATGGATAGATGGTTAGATAGATATATAGATAAACAGATAGAGAAGGAGG
>NC_068987.1:93314854-93319114 GCF_001194135.2 Octopus bimaculoides
ATATATATATATATATATATATATATAGCGGTACAGAGAGAGAGAGAGAGAGACAGACAGACAGACATACAGAGACAGAAAAACGGACTGAAAGACAGACAGAGAAATATAGACAGATAGATAGATTCAAATATTCATAAAATGAAATGGGAATATTTTGTGTAGAGTCTGTCCATAAATACTAAATATAGCTGCTTTTATTGATGTTTTTAAATGATTTCAATATTTTCGTATCGATATAGTAGATTGCCAAAATGATTTGATTATTTATTATTGGGAAATTATACATTGAGATTTTATGCATATATGTCTAAATAGATTCATTGAGTATATAAATTGTCTTATTGATTTATTGCTTTATGGTTATTAAGATTAGGTGTTTCTCAGCATTCATTTAGGATGCATTTTCTATATCATTAATTAAAATATTTTGATAAAAATTATGAAATGTTTTCAATCGGAAGATATGGAAATCTAAAAATGTGATGATATGAACAGCTATTTTATGGGTATTTTTAGATTCTTTGCAAATCACTTTTGCTCAACATAGAAAGTTTTACTGCTTTGGTAACATCTATTTTCAAATGGAAAAATTTGAAAACTGGGTATTACTGCAATGTTCAATAATTACTCCAGAATTTTTTGAAACATATTTATTTTGGCACTAAAGGAGGAAAGAAAATCAACCTATAGAATTGAGAAAAAGAATTGTAACACCAAGTGGCAAGGAAATTCTTGACACAAACAGTGACCGGTCATTTTCAGACCATTGCATCGTATGTGAGGACAAGTTTCAAAGGTCTTGCAAGTTAATGTGGTGTAGAATTTTCATTGCAAACATAATTTCCTTTTAAATTAGAACTGTGAAAGTTGACAAATATTTCACCACAGAGAAAGATCTGGTCCCGACTTCTTTCAATTTAATTATCCCTATCACCTCCATCCCCAAAGCTACCAGCTCCTCTGCTTCCTTAGAAAAATTTGGAAGAAAGAATTAGAAGGAAAATTCACGAACCCAGTTTATAGCCGAATCCGGAGTAAAGTCGTAAACTGTTGTTAGACATAACTCAATATCTCTGCACCGTTTGCCTGGTAACCGCTCCTCATGTTCCCATTGTATGTTGAGGCGAAACTGTTGGCCATCAACTCGTCTGATCCTTCAGAAATTTGTTCTAAAACGCCTTTTGCTCTTTTAGGCACAACATTCCAATGTCTGTTATAATCATTGAGTTGACACTCTTACAGAAAAGAAATTGGTGAATTGCTTCACCCCATGCTTGAACTATCTCGATAAACGCTACTATTATTAGATACTAATTCTCTAACGAATGTGAACTGTGACTTTCTCTATGGCACATTACTCGAATAATGATGGACTGTTATCACTTAACAACATTCCAGAGGCACGATTCTATATATTGTTTAATGGTATACGCACTTCAGGCAAATAAATGATCCTAGAGAAACAGAACGATCAAGTGGTGACTACTCACCATCAAAAAGTGTCTGAATATTATGCAGATCCAGTGTAGTATTGCTTATTATCACTCACGATTTTCGGAGCCACAAATGTCGATCTCTTATTTTAGATGGTAAAAGCGAACCTGTCCACAAGAAGCTCAAAGAAACTCGCTCCAAATTTGACAGACGAATGTTATGTTGCGGTTAGGATGTAGCGTTCTTCACGGACGCTCTCAGCATTGTTTTGCTAATTATGACTCATGAAACAAACAGCGACATTGATATTTCCCCTCATACATGAAGTAGTAAAGAGTATCTAGTTGACAGAAGAATAACTTCAACCTATTTCTAGCACCAGACGCTGACTGGTGTAAAATTATTCACCTGTGTATTGAAATGTAGGCTTAGTGAGAGGTCATCCATATGGTACATCCTCATAACCAAGATTTATGACTTCAGCATTTCAATGTCTCGATTTCCAGAATATTGACGTCATATTCAAATATAGACATGTGGGTTTTGCATCGCAATTGCATCAAACACACACACAATGATGGTCTCTAAAACAGCTTTCTTGGTTGTCTCTATAGGTTACTATTCAATCCGTTCACTGAAAATTTACTGCTGGTCAAAGCAATGATTCAGCTACTGAAAACACAGCCAAGTGAGTTTACACTTAGAATGGTGGCTCGATAGTGATGGTCGACCGTCTCGAAACATTCGACAAATCTAGATTTATCACTGGATCCAAATGGACCAAGTACACACAATACGATATGTCGTATGAGGTATGCGTTTTCTACGCCAGATGTCTAAGGAATCGTATTAGCGCAAATTATACTGACAACGAGCGTCGACTTATACCCCATTTTCGTGGTCGAAGGCTTTAAACCTGAATTGAGCTGGATTACATGTCTTAAAGTTTATAAGAGTTATAGATAGTTTAACTTCCATCTTCAGTAGAGCTTCTGCTCCCGAGTTTAGACCGAGTTTGCTCCGAAACAGATATCTGCTCTACATGAAAATAAGAAATGAAAAGTGAATTTCGAACATCTTGGGGGCGGGATCCTCTATCTGAAGCAGTTTTAGCTAAGCCTTATATTTCTACCAGGAAACCAATAAGAAGTGCATATTCTGATCAATCAAAGATCAATGTCTTTTTCTGGTGCTCCATGCAGTGTACATACTGGTTGGTATCATTTAACAAATTTTGTCTCCTCCACTTTGACACCATAGATCTTGCTCTGAAAAGTCGACATCCATGTTCCCCGTTACAGAGCTTCACCTGTTGTACATTTCCGTAGTTTCCCTTCCAGTATACTCATTATAGATTAGATCTGTTGATATCTACTGCAATATATTTGCCAGACTTTATCGATTATACCTTATTTCTTCTATTTAAGGTGACCTACTAAAGAGTCATCTTCTCAATTAAAATAAATATGCATAACGTCAAACATCACATTATTCCACCTACTTCAAACTTAACGATATTCAAAAGAATTGCTTATCTGTTCTAAGAAATAATTTCCACTTAGATCAGCCATAGATAAAGAAAATTACTGTTTTTATTCTGCATGGCCTTGAGGTGTGTCCCCTCGAGGTTTGGAATCTAACAGTTTATTTATAGTGATAGTCATCTTGAGAATAATGTTAGCTACTATTAGCATATCTACGATCACGAAGTGATTGTTATCAGAAAAAAATACACGTGATATTAAATGAACTGTAGGCAATATAGGTGTCAAAACTATTCGTCATATTACGTAATCTTTTTAATTAATTCCATTTTCTGTATTTCAATAACAAGATATAGAACAGCAACCACTCAACTTCAATCCAAAGGTTTCTCCTCACTATAGTATATATTGTGATGGCAGTAAGAATATAACATTTTGATTGAAACTAAAAATAATCACAACCATTTTTACGAAACCTAGTACATCTGTTCATCGAGTGAAATTTTAGCTATAGAATTAACTACACTAAACTTTTCTCAATTAAAATCTACGTTAGGTAAACTTTTGCAATTATATTAAGACAGACAGGACATAAATATTAACAGAAAATGCCAAATGCAGTTTGCTAAGCATATGTGAACAAGACTGGCATATCTTTGGATATTAGGACATATTAAATAGTCTATAGAAGCGAATCAAGACTTCAGAACTTGATATATAAATGGATCAGTTCATCTTATCTATGAAGATATGCAAATCTAATTCCTGAAACAAGCGTCATCTACTTAGGTTCATTACTCCACACTAAATCCACTAATGAACAAGACACGTGCATCTTCAGTCCGAAATCTTCTTTAGTTATCTTATTAAAATACTTCTCTTCTCTTTTCGTTTCTCTTTTCTCACATACACTGCCTAAAGCACAGTAACTACTCTCATTATGGCATCTATTCAATTTTCTCGTGCACAAATACATATGTAAAACGGGATTACGTATGTATGTATGTATGTGTATGTTTTTGAGTGATTGTGTGTACATTTGTGCGTATAAATGCACCGAGACAGTTAGAAGATACAGATATAGTTTTACACACACACACGCACGCACACATACACACGCACACACATATATAAACATAAATATATGTATATATTTGAATGTATATACGAATGTATATATCTATGTATATATATATATATATATATATATATATATCATATATACATATGTATATATACACATAAATATATGTATATATTTATATGTATAAACGTATGTATATATCTATGTATATATATATATATATATATATATATATATATATATATATATATATAT
>NC_068987.1:93319259-93322283 GCF_001194135.2 Octopus bimaculoides
TGTGTGTGTGTGTGTGTGTGTGTGTGTGTGTGTGTGTGTGTATGAATATATGTATGTATGTATGCATATGTATATGCTGGAGAGAATTCTCCTTCAATGCGCTTGCCCTTCGCTGCTGTAATTTATTCCATTTTACTTTTGACATCTCATTGTCATCCTCCTGAATTTTCCTTAATTAGCTTTTGTGTTTATGTAAAGTAATAATTTTTGCCTTATATTCTTCACTATCCATCATTACAAACAATCTGATTTTGTTGTCCTCACAGATCTTTATCTTCTTCTATTTTGAAGAATATAATGCATCTATACATATTTTTTTATTCAAAAGATGTTTGTTATTTTGTAGGACTATTTTATTACATTCCACGAGAAGTGGGTCGACAATTTGTCATCAGTATTTCTGTTGTTTTACTTTTTTAGGTTTGATTAGCTTTTGATAGAGATGGTTGATTTTTAATTTCTTCATTATATTAGAAACGTCTACACGAGTTGAGTCAGTATAAGACAAAGAAGAGAAATGACATATTCTTTTCTTTTCTACTCTCGGCACAAGGTCCGAAATTTTGGGGGAAGGGGCCACTCGATTAGATAGACCCCAGTATGCAGCTAGTACTTACTTTAACGACCCCGAAATGATGAAAGGCCAAGACGACCTCAGCGGAATTTTAAATCAGAACGTAAAGACAGGCGAAATACCGCTAAGAATTTCGCCCGACGTGCTAACGTTTCTGCCAGCTCGCCGCCTTAATAGAAACGACATATTATACGATTCAATTCTTGAAAATGAGACTTTGAAGCTCTAGAAACTTTAAATATGGACTTAGGAATATTGATTTCCAAACAAACTCTAAAAGTTAGGGATGACAAATCTAAAATGCAAAAAGCTGTAAATTGAACGTAGTTGCTTATTTGATGAAATACGTAAAGAAGAAAACGAGTTCCCCACATTTAGTAATAAATGTGTGTATATATAATTACGTACATGCATATATATATATATGTGTGTGTGCGTGTGTGTGTGTGTGTGTGTGTGTGTGTGTGTGTGTGTACATATATATAGTTTTATGTATGTATATATATATATGCATGAATAAGTATAAGTACATATGTGCACACACGAACATACAAACACGTGCACGCGCACACACACACACGCATACACACGCGCGCCCGAAGATAATTCATCTTACCATTTCTGAAAATTTCCCGATGATAGTGACGTAACGCCAAAATATTGAAATACGTGATAAAAATGTATACAATAAAATGTTGTATTATATTGTATCATTCCCTTAAAGTTGCATTTCTTGGGCTTTTAAAAAGTAAATTAAAGCACATATATATGTATATATAAGACAACACAATATAGTCATATGGAATACATATCGCCCACTGGAAGCTCCGAAGCATATAGGCAAGTTTGAAGATCGCCTCACAAGAATTGGCGTTAGTCTTCCTGGGTAGTCATAATCTCCAAAATGCCTTAATAAAAGAGTTTGTTATTAGTTGACAATGTATTCTTTGTTCTGCGTTAGGTTTCATATCATTTGGTGTAGTGGTTGGTTGCTGTAAAATATTAGTGTAACTTTTAATGCAAGTTTTGCTTCTTCATCCTTTAGTAAACGTTTTCCTTAACTGTTTTTGCGCCGATAAAAGGGTTTTAAATTGATGCTCAAATGACTTGTCACAGCGCATTCAGATGACGTCCCACGTGACAGAACAATTTGTGTAGCAAGCCGGGTGGAGTATCATTATGGAAAGTTGCATAACCCGTGTAATGTCCGCATTATAAAAGAGATGAACTCACACCTCTCCTGTCGATACATATTTTTTATTTATCCCGCCTCTTTTCACACGTACACACACACATACATATATAAGAAAATAATTACGAATGCAACCAAATGGTAGAGTAGAAGAAATATATAAACCTTAAAAAACACACAGTATATGAAAATTTATTTAGATCTTAATACATACATACACACATCCATACACACATACAGCTGTCAAAACGTGAAGGGTGCACGCATTCCATACTTTGTATTTTTTCCGGAATAAATTTCAACTTTTATATGTTAAGCTTTGAATTCACCTAAGGAAATCTACATTTTTTTTCAGGATGGAATCGGTTTGTTTATCAATAAAAGCGCATTTGAATGAGCTGTAGTGGACCTTACCCGTTTCTGTTCTTTCATTATGTATATAAATACATATACATGATATTTAAAGGAAAATTGAAGCTTCGAATATATGAAGTGGTATAAGATTTGTCACGGCATGTTGTTGAAATATTCGTAAAACATGAAATAAACGTAATATCATAGGTCGCATATCCGTTCTTAACCCTTGCACTTTTGAAATCTGTAGATTTCGATGGAGTTATATGAACGTATTCAAAATTAAGTAACATCTGGAGTGGTTACTGGATTTGATTTCGATCTTCTATCGAAAAATGTGTTCCTACTTTACCTGGAAATGTAGATTCTATGATGGGAAAATGGAAGTGAATCTAGATTATCTTTCTATATTTCTTCGTACGCCTTCATATATTTTCCCAGAATTCTATTTATTTTTGATTTGTATTACCTAAAGGAGCAATGCAATTAGGGAACTGACCAAACTGTGCGAAGGCTAACAATAGAATAAATAGAATTTGTAGTAAACATTGTTATATGGAAGTAGAAAGAGACAAAAGTAATACCAGTATATAGGAGAATATTAATTACAGTAACATATATACAAGTTATATACACAGAGGAATACATACTCTGACACACACACACACACGCGCACATTTTGTATATGTATATATATGCGAATATATATATATATATATATATATGCGAATACATCGATGAACATATGAGTGGACATGTATAAATAGCCAGATAGTAACACACAAACGCATCCATGTTTATATATACATATATATATATATATATATATATATCTGCGTGCGTGTGTGTGTGTGTGTGTGTGTGCGTATGTATATATGTGTATATGTATATGTATATATATATA
>NC_068987.1:93322459-93323066 GCF_001194135.2 Octopus bimaculoides
TATATACACGTATACGTATTCAAATATATGTGTGGATATATTATACATGTACACATACATATATGCGCACATAATTATAGATATGCTTAAATATATATATATATATATATATACATATTCTGAGAGAAAGAGACAGAGAAAAGGAGCGAGAGACGAAATAAGAGAGAAAAGAACGAGAAACACACGCTAGCTAATAGATAGAGGAAGGATAAGTCGTATGTAAAAACAAATAACATCATCTAGAATCCTGAAGCTGACAATAACAGCTAAGGTAAAAACAACAAACACCAATGAACGACTGAAAGCTTCTCTCTAATAGGAACTGTTTCTACAATAAAGCGGTAATGTTTATATGAAAAATTAAATTTGAAAAATAAGTAGAAAACTCACAATACAGCTGTGTAGTTGTTGATATGGAAACAATGATTCCATTTCAAATTTTAAATGTTATATTCACTTTTTAAATTACACAGATCTTTTCAAATATGTATTTCAATATTTATTCGAATGAATCTGTATTTATGTTTAGGTTTCTGTTTGAGTTTTTCTATGCACACAATTATTCATATGTTTGTGTGTGTGTGTGTGTGTGTGTGTGTGTGTGTGT
>NC_068987.1:93329013-93330464 GCF_001194135.2 Octopus bimaculoides
TATATATATATATATATATATATATATATATATACATGTTATATAAAAAGTCATGGGTAAGGCCAGAACAATACGAGATAAATCCAAAGCAAATCATAAGAAAACAGGCATATGAATTAATGGTGACTTTCCCTGCATCCAATATTTAAGGGTTATGATCCCCTCTTCAGGAATTAGCGAATGTTGCAAATGTAACCCTCCTTAGGATTGTCGAATGTTGTAACATTCGCAAAAGCCTGAAGAGAAGATCAAAACCCTGAAAAATTGAGTCAAGTGACGTCATCGTCGTGGGTGATGCAAGTAACGCCTGACTGGCACCCGTGCCGGTGGCACGTAGAATGCACCATTTGAGTGTGGTCGATGCCAGTGCCACCAGACTGGTCCAGTGCAAGTGGCACGTAAAAAGCACCGTTCGAACGTGGTCGATGCCAGTATCGCCTTACTGGCCCTCGTACTGGTGGCACGGGAAAAACACCCACTACACTCTCGGTGTGGTTGGCGTTTGGAAGGGTATCCAACTGTAGAAACCTTGACAGATCGGATTGGAGCCTGGTGCAGCCTCCTGGCCTGCTAGGCCTCAGTCAAACCGACCAATCCGTGCTAGCATCGAAAACGGACGTTAAACGATTACGACCACGACGACGATGATGATGATGATGATGATATACCTACAGTCATGATTATTACAACGGAAGGAAATCAATTATATCCGTGTATGTCTTTGTTTTCTTTCTATTTCCGTTATTTTACACTGTATAAGGCAATGTGAACTTCACTGAAATATCAAGGAAAGCACAACGCAGAAAAAATTCGCAGAATATATGACATCTTACCAGATCTGCATTGGAAAGTTATCTTAGGGATCTGATTATCTTGTGTCTTGTATAGAAAGTCCTATATCATTATCAATACATTTCGGTTGTATTCAGCTGCGCCGAGTAGAATAATTTTAACCAATGCACATTCTATGATACAACACACAGATTCAATTTTCAGGTTGCTAAGATATAAGGAAATGTCCCAGATAAATTCTAGCGAAATAATTGCAATATTTTGACGGTTATGTAAGGTAAATTAAATTAATTGAATTGTATAAATATTACAATGAATGAGTTTTTGAGAGATTTGCATAAATATATATACACATCAACATGTATACACACTCTGCATTCTTCTCTCTCGTGTATTTACACTGGTTTTTTTTTTGCATTTTATTTACTCTTCATGTAATAAAGTTTTATCCTTCTGTTTTTATATTTATAGTTTTGTCCAACTAACTTTCTGCTTCCTTTCATTTCTTTCCATTAATTGTGCTCTTTTTCTTTCTCTGCTAATTCCTTTCTTTCTTTCGCCCTCTCAACATCTTTATCAATGCCAAGTCATCCTCTCTCTCTCTCTCTCTCTCTCTCTCTCTCTCTCTCTCTATATATATATATATATATATATATATA
>NC_068987.1:93330580-93331205 GCF_001194135.2 Octopus bimaculoides
TATACAAAAAATAACAGAATGAAATAAAAATCCAAGGCTGTGAAAGATTTCAGAACGTTTATAAATAGAAGGTCTTACAGCTGTTTCCAGGATATTTTATATATTCCTTCATCGGAGACGGTGTGAGAAAATGGTTAAACAATAGTTATTTTGGATAAGATATGAAATAGAGAGTGAAGTGGAGGAACAGAATTAGACGTGAGATATGCAGGGATATTATATCTGTAGTTCCACTACTTAGGCAGAGTTGTATATATATTAGATTCCTGTACCTTGTGAGAAAGTTCCTATAGCATTTTATATCTTATCTAGAGTAATTATTGCTTAACTATTTTCTCACACCATCTCCAATGAAGGGATACATAAAATAACCCGGAAACAGCTGTAAGGCTTTCTATTTATAAATGTTCTGACATTTTCCACAGCCTTGGATTTTTATCTCATTCTATTAATTTTATTATATATACACAAGCTGATATATGAGCTACGTTGGACTCTTCATTCGCATAATCACCGAACCTGGAGCTTAGCTACACTCTGTCCATACTACTTACTCACCACTACCAGACACCTTTGGGTCTTATTGACACCATTACCTCTCATAACCTCTCTATATATTCGTATA
>NC_068987.1:93331215-93337734 GCF_001194135.2 Octopus bimaculoides
TATATGAGTATATTAACCTAGTTTAATCTCTTGTGTAGCTATGGTCTTGTGAAGGCGATCCTAGTGAAGTCTGGAACCTCCCCTTGCCACCGTTATCTGGAATGAGTACTGGAGTAGCTTCCCGTTGCATTTTTCAAACACGTGGAATTTGATCTTAGAATATAAAGAACCGGAAAATATACCTGCAAGTAGCCTGCCACTCTTCCACCCGCAAATCAACGTGAAATGAAATGTTTTGCTCTCGAAAGCAACGCGATTAAGTGATCATGACGGCAGGACACTTACCTGTCCACGCGACCTCGCATACGTAATTATACATACTTACATACATATATGTGCATACAGACACATACACACACACATACACACACACACATATATATAACTGAGGAGCTTTTTGTTTCTATCAACTAAATTCACTTACAAGCCTTTGGTCAGCCCAAGGCTTTAATAGGACATGTCCAGTGTACCACGCGTTGAAACTGAACACGGAATCACGAGGTCGTAATGCAAACTGCTTACGACACAGCCACTCCTTCGCCTATAAAGGTAATGGATTGCAAAATTACTATTCGTAAATCTCACTACGAGAGATATTCAGCAACATTACACTGGAGTAAATATTATTTGCCCACATACATGACAGTCCTGGTTTAGGACGAATTTCCTTCTTCGAAAATATAAGGACACAGATCGTGTCGTATAGCCAGCTGGAGACGATGTTTCCTGACGCTAAATTTCAGCAACATTCGTTCTAAATAAACGAGGACTGCCATGTTATGTTGGCCAATAATATTTACTCCATAATGGATTATGTTGTAAACCGGACAGTAACTATGTACTATGTTACTAAGTATACCGAATCGTAAAAGTCACATTAGGGAAAATAGCGAAATTACCGGCCGATTTCAAGTTGTATTCAAAATGGTAGATTGTACCGATGTGGCATATGATGTAAAGCTTTATCAATCCTGGTCATCCCTCACTACCATATACACGGTAAATCCAAGGAAACCTCACATCCACAGAATCTGTTTTTGAAGCAAATCAAAATATTTCATAGTCTCATGTTTAGGCACGGAATTATAGAAGACCGTGACTCGCTAGTTCTAGCCTATTCTTTGTACACCGACAGTTATCGATTTTTAGAGGACTTTTAGAAGCTTTAAAATTGTAGCGTCAGACGACGTACAAATAACGTGGAAGTTAATTTTACGTTTCATGGTATATTAACAATTATACGAGAGATCTTAGTACACTGGCCCTTGCTAAACCGTTCAGCACCCTGCGTCCTGTGCGTCTGAAATACCCGAGGAGCAGTCGTAAAGTGGCAGTTAAAGGAAAAATTTATACGAATTATCTTCCGGGTATTTCAAACATGGAGTAGATGGATAATGGTGTTTGCTTTATGAAACCTCGAAGCGTACTACGCTTCGAGGAATGGGAAGAGGAAGGGAATCGAGTGAGTTGCAAGACTTCAATGGCTGTGAAATATGATCAGCTCCAGACGCAGGAAAAGAAACAATATTTTAGCAATAATAAAAGCAAAGTGGGGAGGCGTCGTCACATCTCTAAGCTAGGACTTAGAATGCCTTGGTGAACGTGGTTAGAGCAGTAAAGCCAGTGGATTGGTATAATTGGTGATTTGCATAATATTCGCTTTTACATGTTAACATTCTCGACATTTCTTGCTTAGTTTTAGATAACCTTGATTCAAGAGAGAAGGCATGAGAGACATAAGGCGAGTGAAGTCAGTTAACGTGCTTCCTACGCAAACAATATTAAAAAATTAACTAAAGTGATTTATAAGGTCCTGCTTGACATGCTTCTGTCAGGAAACTCGGAGGAGCACGGAGAATGAAGTCAGAGTTTTTTTTCTTTCTGCTTTGTTCACTCAAATGCGCACACATACACAGACCGCTCACATATATCAGGGATCTGGTTATCAATCAACCTGCCAAACACTTTGCATATGCATATTCATATGCAGGCATATATATATATATATATATATATATTTATTTATTTATTTATTTATTTATATATGCTTGTACGTATGTAGATATATATATATACATGCATGTATGCACGTATAGGTTTGGGACAAGGGCAAGAATATATGTTCCTAGAGAAAAAAAAGAGAGGACATTTATTTTTTTATCAACGTAAAAAGTGTAAATGTGCCACGTTCTACATAATGGTCTCGGTGAATTATTGCCAGTGTTAAATGTTAAAAATATATCTCACTCATAAAAGAACATGATTGATAGACAATTGAAAAACAGTTGGGTTTAAGACAAACTCGCATAAAAAACGCAATTAGACAAAAACAATAAAACATTAGTTGACATTTTAGATATCAGTTTGTCTTTCGCACAGCATCTCCTTCGGCAGCATAGAGAAACAAAACTAAAATGAATGGCAACGGGAGAATGAAAACCAAAACGCCATCATAAATATCGTTCTAAATGCTTAGTCATTGCAATAACATCCGGACAGTAAAGTTATTTGCATTGCCTGCAATGTTATACGCTAAGGTAGAGCCATGAATTTGTAAAGAAGACAGTGTCACTCAAAAGGTCTGGCATGTATTTAGTTACGTGTCTTTCATCTACGTTCGAATTTCACTGAGGACGATGCTGTCAACCTTCCTTGGTCGATGTAACACTTGTGAGCAACACAAGTATGCTGGAGAGAAAAAAAAGGCCTGTAATGAAAAAACTTAGAAAGTACAAATTATTTGTTAATCACTTGGAGTCATATGACGCTAAACAAATGATATGGGTGTGAGAGAGAAAGCGAGGGAGAATAAGAGAGAATACGTGTGTGTATGTGTGTGTGTGTGTGTGTGTGTGTGTGTGTGTGTGTATGTACAGTCTCTCTGTGTCTCTCACACACGTATGCGTGCATACCTGGCATTTGTTGTTTCATTTTTTAATCCTAGGGACAATAATTTTGTGGTGTTTCATTATTATTATTCAAAATATACTCCTTAAACTCATACTAGAAACGCCGTTATGAAAACAGAAATTAAAAACTGTTTAAAGAGGCATTCCGACTCCATGTAATAAAATGACGAATTAACAGGACGAATGACTCAGTAAGCAGTATGCAATCTAAAACAATCATGGCCCAAATTGTAATAAATTAGCTATGACGTTTTTCATTCCTGTATTTATCCAACGATATGTGAAACATATGACTGTTGGCTACTACTTGCTATATTCTCTAAACGTATTGAGATCCACAACTCTGAATCGGTGTGCTATTTTCAAACTAGATTATAGATACTGACTTCACTTTCACCGACAGCGGTTCACTAAATACATAGGGTTCTCCTACTTCCAATATACATCAGAAATAAGTAGCCGATGATCGTGTGAGGTTTCTTCCTATAAACATATCTATTCAAGAAAATGTGCATTGTTCAAGCACACTTTAAACGTAATCTTAACTTCAACACTTTGCTGCCCTGCCTTGAAAGCTATTCTCATCTTAGAATTAATTTATTATATATATGAATACGGAATAATATTAATATAATATATTTATATATTTTAGTCATACGTTCGTTTGCAACAGACAAACATATAAACATATGTATACATACATACATACATACATACATACATACATACATACATACATACACACACACACACACATATATATATATATATATATATATACAATCACACAGACCCCAAGATCGATGCGAAAATGAACCGTCGTTCACTTGGAGTATACTACGATGCTCTTTTATGCATATATGTATCCGATGATATTGGGATAAAGGTTTTCTTAGGTGACTAAACGTCTTCTGTTTTATAGCAGTTTGCGTCAAATCAGCACTTCCATAATGTCAATGATGCATTTAAGCAAGTTGATAACGGATATTGTGGTGTATTGGTTTAGTGCATCTTCATTCTACAAACTCCATCTTACTTTAAAGGAGAGGAATGAATATACAAACATACTGAGATAAATGCTCAAGAAAATATACGTACAAGCACGTATATATGTGTGCATGTGTTTGTATCACTGTATTTATGAACACATACGCAACACACATACATACACAGCACACATATATACACATATATTCACATAAGATCTCATGAAACCCACAATCATATGAGTGTGTGTGCATGCATATATACATAAATAAATAAATATTCACATAAACTCACACGAAAGCCACAATTATCTATACACGTAAACACTCTCATTTGCCTATCTGGCTGCTCGCTTGTAGCGGATATGCATGTGTGCGTATATAAGTGAACGCTTGTATAGGCATGCAATCGTGTGTTTGAGGAAGTGTGTGTTAAATGATCGCAAATTAATTTCACAAGAAAAAATTCCTCTAAAAAGAGATCGAATTCGATCAAATTTGATAGAGACTGAATTAGATGGAGTAAGATAAGCCATCATTCGCCTATCAGTTGGAGCTTCACTGATATTTAACTTCCCAAGGAGAAAACGATTAATAGAAAATGTAAACGAAGGAAGAATGAGCGAGAAAAATGGTGATAAATTGAGCAAGAGACAAGAGGGAGAGAGACATAGAACGAGAAAGTGAGAAACAGCGCGCTTGAGGATAAGATAGATTGAGAGAGAGAAAGAGAAGGAGAGAGAGAGAAAGAGAAGGAGAGAGAGAAAGAGAAGGGGAGAGAGAGAAAGTGAAGGAGAGAGAGAAAGAGAAGGAGAGAGAGAAAGAAAGAGATGGTGATGAAGATTTACGGCCCATAAAATAATTTTCGATTGCTTTCATCTTTTGTCTACAAGAATAGAAGTTCTCTTTTGAACATGAATTATCAAACCGATTCAAATTGCAATAACATTTCGTCAAAAGAGACTTGGAATTAACAGATTAAGCGGATGATGTTCAAAACGATGATGGCCTGAGATAAGACAAGAAAGAATGTTCAATATTCTTATATATTCATGGCAAACATTACCTTTTTTTTATTGCTACCTTTCGAAAAGTGTATTCTGTAACTCTATGCACCACCTTTATCGTTGACTCTTAGTTTTCTTTAAAACGCAGAACCTTACAGATCAGTTGAGTGTTAAGTTAAAATGTGAAACAAACAAAATGAAAAGCTCACGTAAATACAAATATAAAACAACTAAAAAGTAAATAACTATTCTTCGCTTATTTTTGAGATTTTACTGTTACATCGTAAAAATAGAGAACAAAACACATACACGAATAATAACTGTTAGAAAGTAAATTTCTACTGTAATTGGTTTGTACATTTCGAAGGGGACATAACTTACATTGCCAAGCCGTGTCAGCGTCGCTTGTTACTAATATTTCTATGCGTTATACTAGTCACAAGAAGGCCAACATCATAAGGAATTTTCGCTGACGAGGAAGGAAGCATCAAGGTTCTCGTTTCTGTCACTTTTATTTGTACAGAATAGTTGAAAATAAGGAAACCGTAGTATTTTTTTCCTTAATTGGCTCAATGGAAAAAATCATTATTATTTCACATATTGATAACATTAAAACGCATCATTTTATTTAAATTCATCAAAACCAGAAAATCAAAACAAAAGAAAATATTTCTAATGAGTGAAATACTCAGAACGGGATTCTAATGGCTGAATAGAATTTTATCTTACGTTTCTTGGGATTCGATTGCAGTGAGGAGGATGAGAGTAAACGAGAAAAAACCGTTTATACTGCACGATGCACTCGCAAACATCTCCAGGGACAAGTTATTTCACATATAACATCACAATTCCATGTGTAATTACTTATGCATAAATATCAATGTATATGTGCCTGTGGTGTTGATATAAACGACTGTATAACGTGCGTATGAAAACGGACAATAAATATCCATTGAAATATAGAGAAAATAGCAGACAGGAGACCCAATCTAGCAAGGAAAATATATCGAAGAAAAGTAGGAGAAAAAAAAAGACAGCTGTATTTTTATTTAAAAATAAGAACAGCATAAAGATAAGTCTTTTTTAAGAGATTCCGTGCGACTGCTCAAAAATGGATTCCAACAAAAGATATTTCAAAAGAAAAGGAGGCTCAGATTATAGGTTGAAAGATCGGAAATATGTAATTTAGTGGACTGGAATTAGAAGCATTTCAGTTTTAATTAAAGAATACTGTACACTTAAGAACAATATAGCATTGAAACTGTACAAATCTTGAAGGCATGATAATATTCCTGGATTATCTTGCAAAGATATCCTTCTCCGGTCGATGAAAAAGTTAGCAGTAGTACCAATAATTGTCGGAGCCCTGGGAACAGTGAGAAAAAATCTCGAGAAGTACGTGGAACAAATAGGGGTTGCAATAAGGGTGGAGCATTTGCAAAATACAGCGCTGCCTGGAAGCGCTTGAATACTCCGGATAATGCTCGAAAAATAAGAGGTGTTACCTTAGTTCTCTGGTAGTGAGCAGCTGACACTGCAGTACACCTTCAGCGTTAGAAGCTGTGCAAAGGCAATAATAATAATAACAATAACAATAATAATAATAATAATAATAAT
>NC_068987.1:93337744-93347737 GCF_001194135.2 Octopus bimaculoides
ATAATAATAATAATAATAATAATAATAATAATAATAATAATAATTGATAATAATAATAAAAGTAATAATAATGGAACCTTGAGAACAGTATCAGAAGGCATCAACAGGAATATAAAGGAAATTGGTATAGTGTCCAGTAGAAATTTTACAAAAGACTTGCCTCCTTAGAACGGCCAGAATGATCAGGAAAGTATTAAACAGCTGAACAGAACAACTATCATGGTGCCGTAGGCTGCAGGTACTAAGCCTGCTACGCATGCCTGACTCCAGGAGCTTCAATAGAACTTGTGATAAAGAGAAAATAATTATAATAATAAGGATGATGATGATAATAATAATAATAGTAGTAGTAGTAGTAGTAATAGTAGTAGTAGTAGTAATAGTAGTAGTAGTAGTAGTAGTAGTAGTAGTAGTAGTAGTAATAATACTAATAATAATAATAATGATAATGATAATAATAATAATAATGAATCGTGTAATCGAACATCGTCGGCCGGATATTGTCATATTGAATAAGAGACAAATACTGTCAGATCGTTGATGTAGCCATACTAAATGACATGAATGTTGTGAGTTAAAGAAGTTGAAAAAATCACCAAATACTCCGAATTGAAAGTGGAAATGGCAAGATTGTATGGAATGCAAGAGGGTAATGTAAAAGCGATTCCAGTGGTGATCGGAGTGTTGGGCTCATTCCCATTGAAACTTTTGCAGATACAAAATTGTTCAACCTGACAACGCGTGACTACACACAATTTTGGCAACGGGTCAAGCACTCGACAAACTGATGGGATGTGATGGAAGTAGTGGTGAAGTGCGTACAAGAGTACACTTATTGCCTGCTGAGAGCAACAACTGCTGCCTCATCGGTTCCAAGTTCTACCAGCACAAAGGCGTTAGTATTTTCCTGCCTGACAACACCAGTGACATGAACGTTTAGATTTCGATGGTTGAAAAGCTGCCGATCTTGCACAAAATAATCCAAAGCATGCACGTATCCAAGAAAGTTGATATACGTACAACCCTGACCAATGGCTATTTTAGTGTTGCAACGTAGAAGACAATGTCCGTGGTCTATAAACAGTGCTTCTGAGATAAGTATCCTCAAAGCGAATAATGTCAGTACCGGAGTGATGAGATTTAAAGGAACCCAAGTCTCCGGTGAGTGGAAGGAAGACTAAACCTACCACCCGAGTTCAGATCTGAACAATGGATGCACAAAAGCAAAAACACAATGGATGCACAAACACTGCAAGCATCTCGTCAAAGGCCAACCAGTTCCGGTAATCCACTGCTTTCCATTGATACTGTACTACAGAGGACCGATTAAGAAAGACATGTTAATTTTGGCGAGATTTCAACATTGAAACAATGACCTCGAACAAATACAGTAGCACATTTCATCAACGCTATACCACTGCATCGTGGAACACTGGAAAAATAATGATTACCGATAATAATGAAATGGTAAGTAACAACAGAATTCTAACCAGATCCCGCGTTAAAATGGATAGTTGCTTAGAATCAATCAAGGCAACTCTACAAAATCTGAAGCAATCTCACAATGAAGAGAACGACATGTCACGGCCGTAATTTTCCTGCTTATGCTTGGTAATTCCAATCGTAACAATATCGATTCATTCGATTCATACAATAACACATTTATTTAAAGCAACTGATTGCACCAACTACATACTTGACTTTTGCTTAATTTACTAACACTAGCTATATGAAGAGAGGAATTGACAACTGTTGTATTCGAAATCAAAACTTGCGATTTAAGTTAACTATTTGATGTTCTTGGAAACCATAAATACATCGGAGTTGGGGACAGAAATGATAGTCTCTAGCTTAGGCATTTTTTTTAAAGAACGCTGAGCCAATCTATAGTTTAAATTCCCAGCTGTATTGATTGCTGTTCTATTTTTGTAACTAAAACTTCAAGTACGGATACTGTATATTTCTTTGAATATTTTGGTTCGAAGAAATAGACGACATTGTGAGTGAATATCTGGTGAATGTATTTCAATGACAGAAGAGAATTTTGTCTAAAGTATTTTTTGCAAAGCAAGAGGAATGAAACACGATGATTATAGAATACATTTAGAAGACTAACTCGACAAATAGATTTTTAAAGAGATAGCCATAAAGAAAGAAGTTCAGTAAAGTTGACACTTTTGTATTAACGAGAGAATGGATGGCATTTAGGAAAGCTATCAATCGAAACCCAACCCGACCCGCACAAGTAACGGGATGGACTAAACTTTTAAAACTAATCAATCTTGCACTGTTGACAACACACCAGACATCTGACTCTTCTTACATTTTCAGTTATTTTCGTATTGTCTGTTAAGTCATATATTTACAAGGACAAAAAAAAAAAAAACAGTTATCCCAACTTAAAACGATGTCGCATAAATCACAGAAGAACGTGATTCAAAACGTGATTTACGCAAGTTCAGGTTGCTATAACAAAACACATTATCAGTGTCACATGGAAGGCCGGAGAGTTAGACTAGTGGTACTCATCATTGCCGTCTCAACTCTGTGATTAAATATCATGGAGGACAACTTTCACCCACAAAATTAAAGTGGTAATCCCGATTTTTCCGAGTGTTCATTTCCTTTATCTGGGGCAAGTCATCTTGGGCTTAACTTTAAAAATGATGGTTTCCTGACCTAAAAACCTGAAACATGCCGCATGACACGAGAGACCAGACCTCTTATGACCGCAAGAAGAGTTGAGAATAAGAAATAGGTCAATAAAAAGCATCCGTAGTTACCCACACACACGCACACAAACACAAACACACACACACGCGCACAGAAGAAAACTCGCTGATCTCACTGATTTCTCTTCACTTTTTCATGTTATAAGCTGCTGGGTCCTAAAGTACAACTTCAGAAGACGCTTCATTATTGTGAGGACAGGGGCGAGTATTGTAGGTAGTTAATGGAGGTGTTCGCATCTCCCTAGGCGAGATTTGCTTGATTGTCAGATAGAAAGGACTTGATTGACTGAGGATTGCCCGGATAAATATGGTGACAAAGCGTGTGCTGTGCAGAAGAGAACAGTGTAATAGTTTTAGCAAGGTGAGAGAGAAGAAACATTATGTCTGTAGGTCAGAAACTACGAGGTGATGCGGGTAACAAACGAGATTAGGTTGAATCACATTTTTCTAGGTTCGTACAGGAATGGTTATGTCCACGGAAGATACACCACCCTAGACGTTGCAGTGTAATTATTTAATAAATGGCCACTCATGACACACGGAGAGTTTTTTTTTTTTAACAATTGCAAGCTGAAATATTTCATAGAAATAAGAAAACCACTATTTACATTTTTTTTTTCTATTGTAGTTGTGTTTTCACCAGAATGAATCACAATAAAATAAGGTTTATCATTTGAAACTTTTATGAATTTCTAGTTATGTACTGATCTGAATCAGGGGTGTATTGTGCTCACCTTCCTGTGCCACGTGTAACGTTTGCAGACTTTTGCTATTGAATGAGAAAAATGTACTATGATCCAGTCTGATGCTGCTTCGGAAGTTTCTACTCATGAAATCTAGATTTGATGCAATGTGTCTAAGGTGCTTTAGGCTGACGCTTATATACGGAATTCTTAATAAGGTTGAAGAATGATATAATGTAAAATTGGGTGTTTGGAAATGGTAGTTCAGAGTGTGCGGTACAACATGTATCCTTGTTTTTCACCAGATTTGATTTAGAGTGAAGATCAGATGGAGTTTGATCGATATGGTATGAAACCACAAATAAACGATACGTGAAATGAGTTAAACCCATATGCGGGCTGTCTGCAGGAATATTTGCTTGATACATACAGCCGACTGCTTTATAGATGTTCCGACGCATTTATTCTGTTTTTACCATATTTCCTTGCGTAATGCAGATATGGCATTACGCAAGCAAATTGGTCGTTAGTAAGTCGGAATAAGGATTCAATGTGACGTCGGAAAGTTGTTAATGGCTGTTAACGTTTGCGATATTGAACGTAAGACCAGTGGCATGATATTTTATAGGATCAGGTTGGTTAACACTCTTGGAAAGAAGAAACACTCCAACATATTTGCAAAGCTTTAGGAAAAGAAGATAAACAGAGAGAGGGATGAGCTGAAATAATTGCACAAAATCGAAAATATTTTTTGATCCGATTCATGGAGGTCATTAAATTTGAAGTCCCAGGTATGTTACATGGCTTTACTTCAGTTTTAACTGTATCATTAAGTAAATTTAGTGCGGGATTTTAAAAAATTATCCTGAAATCCGTGTAATTTGGAGCTGTTGCGAAAGTGGATAAAACAGAAAGGTTTACTTCTTTGTGGAAGAACGACATAATGAAGTAGCATGAAGAGGAATTCCAGAAAATATGTTCACACGATCAACTAATACAATTGTATAGATTTCAAAAAACTTCACGTAGACATGGTTGATTACATGTCATTGAAGTTTGAGGCTTACTACTCTCCTCCAGATCCAGTCAGTTGAATTTTAAGTTAAATTTCATAAATTTACTTAGACATCTCCTAATAGTATTATGAAATCCAGCTGGCATATTCTTTGAACATCTTCAGTGCAATATGTGACAATTATTTTTCTCATTATATGAAGAATACCTGAGGCTCTCAACCACCAGATGTACGAAAACAAGTAAATAAATATATCATAACTACATGTTATGCAACTTAAATTTATCGGAACAAATCGATTTATAAAATCGATGCAGCAACTATGAGCAGAATATCTTCTTACACATAATAAACATTAGGCAGAAGTTTTAAGGGATGGAATAGATTGATATACCAAGAAAAAAAAATAAACACAAACACTTAATAAAAACTGCAACAAAAATTGTAGTTAAAGCATATATTAAAAAAAGAATCTTGTTTTGTACATCCTCTGATATCGAACGCAGTGTATCAGAACCAAAAAGCATGTAATTTACTGAAGCACAACGAACGTGAAATAAAAGATGCAAACTCTTCCAAGAATTCTAGAAAATATCAACATTTAATGCAGACTTATCCCACTCGATGCTGCACAAATAAGGACCACAAAACAAATAATATCAATAGAAAACAATGAACATATATAGACACAAATATAGTTTGAATCTTTTGCTCTATATTTGCTTTATTTCTCATTTTGTGTATTGTATATTTTACACAGCTTGAAAATTTGATCACGAAATATACAACTCTAAGAAACAGCAACAAGCTGCGGAGCTCAAACGAGTAAAAGCGAATATATTAATGGCCCATTGAAGAAACGTTCCGCGAGAATGATGTTTGATGGTTGAGATCAAAGAGAAACAAATCATGTGTAAATGAAACGCTAATTAGATCTAGGACCATTTTCGGGGAAAATAGTAATGTGGAGTACAACTGAATGAATCTAGCGGAAAAAGACAAATAGAATGTATGGAAAATAGGAGTGTTGAAGGGATAGAAGAAGAAGAAGAGGAGAGAGAGAGATAAAGAGAGAAAGAGCGAGAGAGATAGAGAGAGATAAAGAGAGAAAGAGTGAGAGAGATAGAGAAAGAGTGAGCGTATGTGTACTAGTGTGGGTATGGGTGTGAAATAAAGTATGAGAGAATTGAAAAACGGAAGTTAATGAGGTGCGGCAGAGATGAAGTGAGGAAAGTAAGGCGATGTAAATGGTGAGTTTGTGTGAGTGTGAGAAAGAAAACAATATCTGCAGGAATTGGAAAGAGCGAGTTTGGGAGAGAAAATGGAGAGAGTGAGAGAGGGAGAGAGAGAGACAGAGAGAGAGACAGAGAGAGTAAGACTGACAGATTGAGAGTGTGAGAGAGAAATCTTGCAAGAAAATGATGAAAGGAATGGATTCACTGAGGCAAAAATGTAAACAGAGAGAAAGGTAAAGAGATAATCTTTAGACTAGAGAATGAGATATGTAGAGATAGTGTATGATATAAAGATTGAAAGAAAGATAGATCGATACAAAATATATATGTACATACATATACATACATATGTGTGTGTGTTTATATGTATAAAGAGAGAGAGAGAGAGAGAGAGAGAGAGAGAGAGAGAAGAAAGAAAGAAAGAAACAACGAGAGAGTGAAAGAGAAGATTAAAGGGAGGGAGAGAGGAAGAGGGACAGAATATTTAAGTATATACAGTGTTACACTAATTTCGTTAAACACTTGATAAAAGTTGCATAACTGAACTGAAAAATGGAAACGAAAAAAAAAAGAGAGATTTTTATTTTTATTTTACGAGAATGGGAGAACAAGGAAAAATAAAAGGATAAATTGTCCCAAAATGGAAAATTATGAGAATATTTCTGATATGTAATGGAACACATATGGAGGTGTGAGGAAAGAAATTAAAAGAAATGTTGGCGTAGAAGTACAGAATGAATGATAAAAATGGTGTATGCTAAAAAGTAAAAGTAAAAAATGTAGAACATTAAAAAGCTGGATGAATAAACAAAGGCATCGATCAGGTTAGAGAGAACGCAATAAGAGAAGGACGCACATGAAAGAGAGTTAGATCTGTGAGAATAATTAGAAACTGTGTTAATTTAAACATACAATAGCTCTGTTTGAACTTAAATTTGCCGATAGAGATCTATCTATCTCATACTATCTCATCATTCAAACGGTATCTTCTTCCAAGAAGTACAAGACAAACTACCACCATCGGGATAGCCAATCACATCTCTTTGCTCGAGTGGCCCATGGTTTCTCGAAGAATGATAAAAAAAAAACCTCTGCAGATGGTGCTATTTTCTGTTCATAGCCTGGGCCGATAATGTCCCAAATTAATTTAAATTATATCATATATATAACCACATAGAGTACGGTTTGTGTTTCACTGACTGTTCTGAGAGCGTTGGATAGGCTGTGTTTTGAATAAAAAACATGCTAAGATTTGTCTGATTTGCAATAAATTTATTTACCTCCTTTGCTGCGTTCACATGTTTCAATCGAATTAATTCATATTGTCAAAGTGGTTCCCGCCGTATGATTTGTTGCATAGAATAGTTTCAGATTTGTCACAAGGGCAGCCATTTTGGGAACGGAATGAGTCGATTACATCAACCCCAGTGTTTCACTGGTACTTAACCGACCCCAAAAGGATGAAAGGAAATGTCGACCTCGGTGGAATTTAGACTCAAGGAAGGACGAAATGCCGCAAAGCATTTTGACCGGCGTGCTAACGCTTCTGCCAGTTCGTCGCCTTGAATTCGCAGCATATAATGACGATTCGTTGATTGACACTACCAGATAAGGCCTGTGGATTGGAGCGAGACACACGAGGGAAATAAAAGCTAGTACAGGCGAGAAACAACCGGGCTGCACATTTCTGGAACTGGTTCAGTCTCTCTCTCTTTTTCTCTCTCTCAGTGTGTCTTTCTTCTTTCTTTCTCTCCCTCTCAGCCTCTTTCTCTCTCTCCCAGCCTCTTTCTCTCTCTCTCAGCCCCTTTCTCTCTCTCTTCTTCTCCCTCTCTCCACATATCTCTCTCTTTCTAGGTTAATCTAGCTCACCCATAAACAACAGTCGATCAGAAAATTGGTGAATTTGTATGGTGGGAAAACTCGCTCACTTTCTGTGAGGTGACTGCTTTATCCGACAGTGCTGATTGGTCAAACAAATCATGCAGTTTATGTCAACCGTGGTCATTTTCTGAAAACATATTTATGTCTTGATTCAAGATACAACAAAATCAAAGAACTAAGGTATGAATCAAACTATGGTTCGAACTTGAATAACTCCCATGGAAATGTGCTTGACACTAACGAAACGAAAGTATGCAGTAAACCGAGGACTTAAAAGCGAATATAATTCCAAGATTTACAGAAAATATAAAGGCAAACATTCTCACAAACGTAAGAGAAGATGTCACAATATTCACAGAAGTGCAGAAAAAATGTTCAATACAGACTTAATACTACCTAAGCATGTTCATATATTTCATCTTTCATGATATGAATAACCGAATATGTTATATGACACTCACTCCATCTAGTCTTCTGTAACAATATAATATTCTTCAGATACTTTCTTTTTGATGTAGTTTTGTTTGGCACTGAGGAGAATAGTAATATGTAATTAATTTAATTTTACCATGTGCTTATATGTTGGTGTTGCCATTCAAAACGATCGTATGCATAGATTAAAATTTTATAAAAAACTTTTAACATCCTCTCTTCCCCATGTTTAATTGTTTGGTGAGTTTATATACGATACCAGTTCTATAAAAGCTCATAATACACTTTATAGTTGTAACATTTTCATATTAAAAAATACTTACAATGGTAAGCTAACAATTTAATTTGAAGAATCTTTATTAGAGATCTAACTTTGGACCCCACCCCCAAAGTAACAGGATGAAACTGAAATCAACCTTTCTCATATATATATATATATGCAAAGTTATGCCAAATGATTTCATTTCCTTCTTTAAACAATATAATTTGAATCACCGTCAGCATGCTGGGCTAATTCTTGAGTTGATTATTGTGATTCAAATTGTGTCTGAAGAAATATATCAACCTCGAATTTATTGTACAAATTATATAACTTTCTACGTATGATGAAATAATGTCGTTCGTTCCAGAGTGGTACTATATTAGATTCATATTGGTACCTCATCACGCACACAAACACAAATTGTCAGCCCTCCGTATGTGTGTATGTGTGTGTGTGGGTGTGTGTGTGTGTGTGTGTATGTGTGTGTGTGTGTGTGTGACGAGCTACCTATATGGATCTTTGTAATTAATATATCTTTGTAATTAATATATCTTAAGCCGTTCCCATGAACTTTAAGACTTATTTATTATATATCTTCCTTTTTCTGTTTATACCCTAAATATGGTTCGACCTACGCAGATGGTATGTTAGAACATATGAAATGTTCAGAAAATAATTACAAATTGTTAATGCAGTGAAACATAATCCATCTTCAAGACGTTAATGTCTTCCAAGTACATTAGATACATTGCTCTTTTGCTAATTAAAACAACACCTATACAGAAACATTTAATACAAGAATGATTATTAAGAGGAAGTTGTGAGAAAAGAAAATAATAGAACATCTTACGTTTGTTTAATAATAAAAGGGTCTTTGAAACATGCACGTTGCGAGTGTTGTTCTTTAGCTATGGATATCAAGAATAAATTTACGTATTCTTTACATTCTCCCGTTTTAATTGATTCATTTTTCCTGTGGTATTTTCATATCAAGACTTACTGCCTTTTGTGCAATTTCAATATATATTTTGAGAGGGAAAAATATTTCTATTCTATTGGAGGATAACAGAGAACTTTATAAATGAAAACATTATTTAACAATATTACATCCAAATAACAACGACTCTTACACTTGTGTTTCGAGTAATATCATATATGTGTGGCTAATCCAGCATAAATTATACATTTATCAAACGTTTGTTTTTTAATACACACACGTACACGTACATACACACACAAATAAGGAGAGAGGTCACAAAAGTGACGGAGGGTGAATATGATTTAAACGGTTTGATAAATATGAGACATTCTCTAGAGGTGGAGACAATTGTGATAAAATTGAAATGCTTGTCGTATGGCATTTGGCATACCGATGTTTCTCTATGTTTTTGAAATACAACCCAGTAACCATTTCGAATTCTGTCTCGATCTGACTTTTGTATACATTTCGTAATGTGGGTGTGGACTATTTCAATGCATTTGCTAATAATGAAACTAGAATATCAAGTTGAAGAATCAATTATAAGTTGAGATTAAATGCAACACATCTGTTGTGCGAAGCATTCGTTAGAAATAATTAGAACTAATAAGGGGTGATCAAATTACAAGAATTCCATGCGGAAATGCGGAAATAACTTTAGAAACATTCATATTTTTCTACGTAAATGGGAGGGAAGGAATAAAAATATTTTTTGTAGTGTTGATCAAGTGTGTGTTCATGAAATCGACGAACATACGTTTAAATATCAATTGA
>NC_068987.1:93348052-93350579 GCF_001194135.2 Octopus bimaculoides
TATATATATATATATATACCCACATACATATACGTGCACACACAATTACACACACACACACACACACACACACTTATCCGCTTGCATGTTCATATATGTAGTATTAAATGATTGAGATCCTGAAAGCAAGATAGACGAACTAAAAAATTAAAGATTGCCGGGCCCATCTCCGTAACAATACCAATAACCATAGCAATTTATTTCACTTTACCATGGGATCATCCGGTTCCGTCACGGTCACCGACCTCGTTGGACTATACATACTCCACCAGCTCCATATACATTTCCCTAACCTCAAGGTAGGCCTCTGCAGAGACGAAGCCTTGCTACATACCAAGAGCGTAAATAAATCCTCTTTAGAACGAGCTAGAAAAGATCTACACCAATATTTCTCTACCTTAAACCTATGTATTACTTTTGAAAATTCCTATAAAACTGCTAACTTTTTACCCGTAACTTTAAGCTTAGAAACCTCCCATTATTCCCCTTATCACAAACCTAACCAATACCTTATATACTTAAACATTCATTCCAATCACCACAGATCCACCTTTAATAACATAGTCAAATGGATCTCGATCCGTATATCTGACATCTCTCCCACTGAGGAAATATTTAATAACCACGCCTAATATTACGACCAAGCGCTCGCTGCCAGCGAAGTCTCCTAACAAATAAAATACATCCCTAATACTAGGTGCAATCAACATATATAGAACACGCAATAAGACAACCTAGACCCCACACGCACACATAAAGACTTACAACGCCCGGTCTGAGAATCGAAACCGCTATCCTACGACCACGAGTCCTCTGCCCATAACACTAGGCTATTGCGCCTCTACACTGGCTGTGATAGATGATACTTGAATACACTCGTGAATGGTACTTTGGAGCAGTTTTTTTTTTTCAAAAAATCAATATCTTCCCTGAAGCTAAGCCTATTGTGTTATTTACTACGGGAGACTGTGGGGAACCTCTATGTAGTTACTCTGACAGAAATAACAGGAATAACACTTACGAAATTCAACATTTTATTACATAAATAAAAATGTACAATCGTTAATGCAGATCTGAAAATATTGAGTGACAACGCGGTGGTATATGTATGGCTATGACTCACTTATAACTCACATTGATCAGAGGTAAGCTAGTCCGCAAGGAATTGTAGGCCAAAGACATGATTTCGATTATATTGATGACAAAATAACGACCTTCAGCATCATCACCATAGCATTGTTTATGTTATCTATAATTGAGCTAAATTTGTTTATAAATTAAATGATACGACATTCGAAAATCCGGAAAGTTCCATTGAAAATTGTTAAGAAGTACTTGTTTACTACAGAAAAGAAATCAGACAAAGAAGCAATCTTCTTTGATTAAGCAAAAAAAAAAATATATATAGAAAGACTTACCAATCATTTTTTGTATCATATCTTCCGCACCCTCTCTATTTATCGACTTATTTATGAATCTGTTTATTCTCCTTATCTATCTATCTATCTATCTATCTATTTTTTTTTATCTAGTTACTAAGTTACCTACATATGAAGCTACAAATCCGTATCTCTACCTCTCTCATTACCTACTTCTTGCGTTTCGTTATTCTTTTTGTTATTTTCTTCATATAGTTTCTTTTGTTTGTTCTATTTTTAAAAAATTACTTCTGATAATCTGTCTCATGATTTTAGTAATTTTAGTAAATATTTTGGCTATTATGATGGTAAATACAACCAATTCCCTTCCTGAAGTCTACAAATCAATAGTATATTTCATAGAACTGTCTATTGTCTCTTTGCAATAGTTATATTCGAAATTAGTTAGGAGGCCAATGTCGAGAGATAAATGTAATATTCCGGTGTACGCGAGATGGAAGATGCAATATTTTATGATGGCAACATCTTCTAGATCTGTGATGTTATAGTGGCAGTGTCAGAAAAAAAGGGACAGTGTTCATGGCTTTGCAAAACCGCTTTGACCGATAAGGTGGAGACCATTAATGTAAGCTACAACTGTAACCCATCATTAGCGCGTATTGTACGAGGACAGGTAATTCCAATGGACCAACATTCTGGGAAGAAAGGACTGGATGCTTTTTTAAGCGCGGCGTCTGTGCTAGTAATTGATGAAAGTCGAAGAGGCCGCTCTTCGAATGAGAAGCCATGCAATTTTAGACTGAAATAGCAGAGGCGACATGTTAGACAGCCACGGGTTGGGGTATAAAGGATAACTTTAATAAATCATAAGCAATGATATATGACGATCAATCAGGTGTCCTTTTCTAAATGCATTCCATGATATTTATGCGTTAATCAGTGCCAGAGTAATGCTTCATTGTCTGCCTCATCTGAGCTTCGTACAGAACGAATAAATGTGGGGCCGATATGAATTAATAGTTGTTGCTACGCGATCTTAGCTCTATTCTAACCAGGAATTCCTCGGTGATTGTGAAACTCATCACTGAAGGAACTAAGATGGGGCTCTTGTTATCTCATTCTGTCTAATATATATATATATATATATA
>NC_068987.1:93350758-93353392 GCF_001194135.2 Octopus bimaculoides
TATTATTATTATTATTATTATTATTATTATTATTATTATTATTATTATTATTATATAGAAATATGAGTTCTTAACTTTTGTATACGATTGCCAAATTCCATCACTAAGGTAAACATAGCTGACGTAATCCATCACTACGGCCAACTCAATAACAGAAAACGCAACTCGAAAGTAACTTATTTATTGGTCCTTTGAACAATGACAGTATTTCGACATGTCGTGTGTCTTCAACTGGTCTGGTTCAAAATTTCTGCTGAGTTTATCAGTCCTCTCTATAAACTAAAAATGAATTAGACTGACATTTATTTTATTTTGAACCAGACCAGTTGAAGATACACGAGATGTCGAAATATTGTCATTGTTCAAAGGACCAATAAATAAGTTACTTTCGAGTTGCGCTTTCTGTTATTGAGTTGGCCGTAGTGATGGATTACGTCAGCTATGTTTACCTTAGTGATGGAATTTGGCAATCGTATACAAAAGTTAAGAACTCATCTTTCTATATATTACATTTCTGCTGAGTTTATCAGTCCTCTCTATAAAATAAAAAAAATTAAAAATTAAAAAATAATATCAGCGAAAAATATCTTAGGAGTGAGAACCCGGGTTTGAAATTTCCCCATGACACCTGATGAAGGCTGGATGGTATATTAGCCGAAATGTTGTGTTAGCCACAAACAAGATGAGGACAAATATCCGTCAAATGTAAATAATGTAAATAATGTATTCTATATTGTGTTCAGAAGATCAGTGATACTCTGTTCGTAATCAAGAGTATTTTTGTTTATTACAGTATATTGTAACAACAATACTGAGCCACTATCTTCGCATTTAAGAGATATCAGAAAGGAATTAAGCTGCTATGTCTAGCTTGTTCAGGCAAAACGTAGATATTTTATCGCTGCTTCAGGATATCGGTGTTGTTTAGACCCAGGTCAATCCTTATTTCCCAGATTGATGATTAATGACACCTTGCAGATTTGAAGTATATAGAAATGTCTTATACGAAATGTCCATAGTTTTGTGTGTTTTTTTTTGTTTTTTGAAGGATCGATCGGTGTGAAGAGCGAAATGTTGTTTATGTAATTCTTGGTTGGTAAATCAAACTCAGTCACATTTCTGTTGTCATTTTTTAATGAAGGCGACGACGACAAAGACGATGACGTGAATGATGATGAACGATGATGATGATGATGATGAGGATGATAAAGATGATGACAATGATGATGATGATTTCTCTGATTATGACGCAATAGTGTAGATGATTATGTACATAATAATTGGGCGGTGGAAATTGTGATTTTCCTACTGATTGCTGTTATCAGGATTCCTAACTACACTGATTGTGATTACAATTATCAAGGTAATGATAATAATGATGATGATGATGATGACGATGATGCCGGTGCTGGTGTTGGAGTTAGTGTTAGCTTTGGTGGTAGTGGTGGTGGTAGTGGTGGTAGTGGTGGTGGTAGAGATTGTAGTGGTAATATTGATGTTGATGATGACGATGATCATGATGATCATGATGGGTATGGTGGGGGTGGTGGTGCTCATGATGACGACTGTAACAACGACGACGACGATGACGACAAAGATAACGAAGACGCTGGAAATACTGATGATGTGATTACGATAGTTGCAGCAATTTGTGTAAGTGGAGGCGCTAGTGGTACGATGGGGGGAATATGGCGGTGCAATAGATGAGAACTCGCACTGACGATTCTCGTACAATGCCATCTCTGCCTATGTCCTCGCTCACGCATTAATTATTAATTCACATGATGACGATGATGATGATGATGATGATGATGATGATGATGATGATGATGATGATGATGATGACGATGTTGATGAAGATGATAATGATGATGATGATGTTGATGATGATGAAGACGTTGATGATAACTGTGATGTTGGTGATGTTGGCGGTAATGATAATGGTAGTGATATGGTGGTGGTAATAATTATGATGATGAAGTTGATGATGATGATGATGATGATGATGATGATGGTTTTGATGATGATGATGATGATAATGATGATGATGATGATTTTCATCATCCTTATCATTATCCCCCATCGACATATTTTATCTGCCTTTATCACCCTCCCCCATCAAATCTTCACCGAAATCGATATCTGCTGTATTGGGGTTTTCTTATCGCCAACCAAGTCTACAACACCTTGACACCCACACTATCAACCTACCTGCAAATTACTTCATACCACTCCATGATCTGTCGGTAACGACTCTGCTACTGTCTGAATTCTTTTTCTTATTAATATTATCACAGCTTTTTTCGTTGCTTTTGTTGTCGTTCATCGGATTCTATTTTACGTTGAATCTATTCTGATTCTATTAAATTTGGTTATATATTTTCCTCTGAAAATTTGCCCATGATTTTGTGCAGTCACCCAGTTTAAGGTCAAGACGAATGTGTGACATGTTTTGTGTGTATATTTTGTGAGTATATGTCTGTGTAAGCATGGGTGTATCTCTGAGTACAGTTGATTTGACGCAAACATATGATGAGGAAATAAGTCAATGAAATAGGAATGCCTTTGAACTCACTAACACACATAAGACATGCATAAGAGAGAGAGAGAGAGAGAGAGAGAGAGAGAGAGAGA
>NC_068987.1:93353661-93355483 GCF_001194135.2 Octopus bimaculoides
TATATATATATATATATATATACATATATATATATGTATGTATATTATGTCTCAAGCTACTGCTATCTAGCATCTTCGGATTATCTTTACTCAACCGCTACGCAACAGCTACTCGACTGCTACTCAACACTCCTACTACGGCCAGACTACCTCCATTTATACGTCTTGGGCGATCCTACTTCTTCGCTTGGGCGAGTCGACACAACAATATACATACACACACACACATACATGTATATCATTTCACGTACAACGTATTGGCATAAAGGTATAAATTCTACGAATAGTTTCTTACCATTGAGACACCTGATTAGTCTGATATTTATAATGTGCCCAGTGTATCCTAACAATCTCTAGGCTCTGGCCACCTCGTGTGTTCTATTAGTAAAACATGTGCCCAAAGCCTGTATTTGATTGAAGGCAAAATAATATGCGGTTTTGAAGTAATTAGCTGGAAATTAAAGTGATTATCCTAAAAATTAAAAGGAAACTACGGAAGGAGCTCCAAAACTTCTGTTTTCAATCCAGTGTAGATAGGTTGCGCATGCACAGTGACGATGGCACTTGATATAGTAACAGAGCAAATGTAAAGTAACAGCACTTTTCACCAGCATAGTTAGAGGTAAGCAAAAGGAATAGTCATAATAGTAATACGTGATGATGAAGAAGAAGAAAAAGAAAAGAAAACTACTATGAGGAATTGATAACAAATTACAAAGTTAAAACAATCGATACCATTAGCGAAAAATGATCCGTTCTGAAGTAGAGTGAGTTATTGATTTAATAATTCAGTTAAATAGATAATAGGTATAAAGAGTGAGTAACGAATGAAAGAATGAATATTTCACTAAGGAATGTGGTGTTTGAGAGAGTTAATAAAGGAATTGGTTTTGTGTGTTTGTGTTAGAGTGTATTGGAATGGGGAGGGAAATACTTGGTGGGATGAGATATCAACATTTATTAACTCTAAGATCGGAAAAGAAGAATGAATAACTACAAGACTTCCAGTTGGATGAGTCTACTTCGGTTGCTGCTTGGTTTTCAGTGCAGCTGTATAAAGCAAGCTGAATAAAGATGAGTGATATATGGAGTCTGGTCCCTCGTACAACAGCACGTATCATCCTCTTCCCAACGTACCCAAGCTCCGAGTAGTATTATTGAGACGGGTGCAGCTTGAGCTTTTAATGAGAAGACCTTTATACAACAAATGAAAATCAGAATTAATAAAATGATACAACGAAAGCCAATAAATATGCACTAGAATTGATTGACTGAAATGAAGGAGAGGAAAGCGAGAAACAAGTCAACGAATAAACCAATCAAGTCATAAATGAAGTGAAAAGAAATGGCGGGATGTATGAACGAATATATAAAGTAGGTGAATAATGAAATAATTGAAAATAGATATAGTAAATTAAGGTTGACCCACGGTCACTCGGAGAGCCACTGTCACTAGCTATGCTGATGACACAAAGATATCTCAGGCAATAAAGAATCCTGATGATATTGTAAGCCTGCAGAATGACCTAAATGCAATATATGAGTGGGCAGAGCAAAATAATATGCAGTTCAATGCAAAAAAATTTCAAGTACTGCGCTACAAGACCACAAGTACCTCCCAACTGGCATACACAGGGCCTGGAGGTACTGCAATCCCAGAACCACAAACAGTTAGAGATCTGGGCATCAACATGTGTAGTGATGCATCATTTCACATGCACATTATCAAGTTGACAGCAAGGTGCAGACAACTGGCGGGGTGGATACTGAGGACTTTCCGTACAAGGGATCAAAAAGTCATGTTGATTCTATGGAAGACATT
>NC_068987.1:93356097-93362064 GCF_001194135.2 Octopus bimaculoides
ATATATATATTGAGAGAGAGAGGGAGAGGGAGAGAGAAAGAGAGAGAAAGTTATAATATATACATATATACACACTTACACATATCTATTTATACCTATATGGGGTTATATATATTTTCTGTTATTACTTTCATACATGCTTAGTCAGACATGCTTACGTTTTCTTCTGTTGTTTGTAGCAAAAAAAAAAAAGTTTCTGAAAATGTTATTGAATATCTTTATTCATATCTTCAGCGACATCTAAATCACGAAATGGTTAATCGATATTTCTCCGTCCTCCAATCTCTTCTATGATTTCTGAGTTGAGGAGTGTGTTGTATTTAAACCAACTTCTCATTGAAACAGATCCTGCCTTGCGCATCATTGGCTAATCACAGGCTGCCTTGGTAAGTCGCATTATTACTGTGGATAAATACGTGTGTGTGTGTGTTAACATTTACATATGTATATATCTGCATTTGTGTGTGTGCGAGTATGTATGTATGTGTGAGCACATGTCTTCCTATTGAAGAAATTGGCTTGCTTTTTTTGAGGTCTAAATCAATATGTAAAATCTCTCTAAACTAATTTTTACTTTCTACTTTAATTAAACGGTGCAATTCTCTTTGTGAGCATGAACCGCCTTCGAAATTCCCCTGTACCAAGTCATACTCGGCTCTCAGAATAATCCGTTAACTTTTAACCCAGGAGGAATTGAAATGGTATAACATTAAATCTTTGGTTTCATCAACAAACAGTTTTAGCTGATGAGTATCCATACATATGTAAAGCAATTCGCAAGACGGCAACTCCACTGACTGCTCGATTTATCAAGACCGTGAAACCACTTTGAGAGCAGAGTTATAGGCCCTTTCAACGAATAGCACAGTATCTATAATTTCGAAGCTAATACAGTCTCGAACACACAAATGTACCGATTAGTCCAGATGTTGATTTATCTACCTTTCGGATTAAAGAGAATATTAGCCGCATTTTCAGATGTATGTATTTGAAATGCATCGAATCCGTGCATGAAATACATCAACTTCAATAATATTACAGTGTTTTATGGACAATTCGCGTTTCTTTGCATTATTCCGAAAAGTAGTATTTGAGGATAGTTGTATGACTCACGGTTAATGTTGAATAATATTCGATCTCTTCTACGCAATTGTAAAGGCGCTGACAAATTATTTACTTTCGCTCTGACATAGTCATTAGAAATATTTGAAACGGGACAGGTGTTACTGAGAAATATTAGCTTCTTTATCATATAAACAGTTTGGACTGCAAAGTTACAACGACATGGATTTCAGGGATCCCAGTTCAAATTTTAACTTCTACCGTTTTTTCTCTTTTTCTTTTATTCTGATGAATATTTGGAAACGTCCGGTGCATCTGATGGATATCTTTTCTTGATAGTTTCCGTTTTCTCATGTAGGTGAATGATGTTACACTTCGGGGACACGATTAGCATATTCTCCAGGGAAAGAAAAATGAAATACTGCACCATCTTTCACTGCTAGTCCTTAACTAGGACATAGGGCTAAAAAAAATGATGAAGTTTGTGTACAATTTATACGTAAGAACGAGGGAGCACTTAGTCTCTTTATATATATTCCGGCCGAGGGAATGAATGAGCTGATACGTATGCCACACATATATATCGGTTACTATAATGAGATACTGCCGTTTCGAAACAGTAAATGGAGCGCTCAGCCACTTGCACGTTAATTTCACGAGCAGGCTGTACCGGCGATTGGATCAACTGGAACCCTCGTCGTCGTAACCGACGGAGTGCCAACATGTATTTATATATATATATATATGTACATGTGAAGGCTCATGGCTGAGTGGTTTGAGCGTCAATATCACGATCATGAGTCAGTGAGTTTTATTCCTGAAACAAGTTGTCTGTTGTATTCTTGAGTAAAACACTTTATTTCACGTTGCTACATTTCACTGAGCTGTAGAAATGAGTTGTGACGAGACAGGTGCCGAGCTATATCGGCGGTTGTTTTTGCCTTGGATGACATTGGTGGTGTGGAGAGAGGAGGCTGGTATGCATGTGTGACTGCTGGTCTTCCATAAGCAACATTGCCTGGACTTGTGCCACAAAGATGAACTTTGTAGGTACAATCCCACGGTCAATATATGTATATATATAGAGATAGATAGATAGATAGATAGATAGATAGATAGATAGATAGATAGATAGATAGATAGAGAGAGAGAGAGATAGAGAGAGAGAGATATTGATAGATCGATAAATAGATAGATAGATGGATAGCTATATAGATAGATAGATCCATAATTATTTAACATGTCTGTGGGAATGCGCGTGTTGAACAGATATGTAAATGTCAATAGAATGACAATAGACCACATAATGATGTGAGCGGTTATAGGGCCATGTGTATGAGAGAAGAGTTGTAATGGTGAGGTGATTGATGTAAAGTTTTTTAAAGTAATTTCTACTGAATGGATGAGAGAAAGTATGAGAGCATATGGCATTGCCAAGTGTAAAACAATGACGAATCATTAAATGTGTATGAAATTGAAAGCCAGGATAGTGTGGCATTGCAGCTTGTGTGTGTGTGTCCGTGTGTATGTGTGTTTATGTTTGCACATGTGTGTATATAAGGGGAATGCGACTTGGACTAGAATTTGGAGAGATAGATTAGTTCATTGGATAAGAGGCATTGGTAAATTGAGAAGGGCTGATTTAGAATGATGTCAGGGGAGAACGCTTCTACACTTTAACAAACATGAAAATCCAATAAGTAATTAATATAAATATATATATATATATAATGATATTTCTCAATTTTGAACAGGAAAGCTTTGCATTTTTATTTTATATATTTCTGAAAAAGAAATATTTACGATGGAATGCGATTAGATATATTAAACTTAATCTTTATATCAATATATTGTTAGATGCTAATAAGTTGTTTTTGGTTGTTGCTTATTATTGTCACTAGCAAAAAAAAAACCCAAAAATTTAAATAATAATTATTCTTAAAATAAATATTAATAACACAGTGAATTTATATCGTGTTATTAAATCACCATTTTTGTTTGTCTTTTAAATAAAAAATTGCTCAAAATTGTGCTTCTCAATTTATCAATATGTTTGACTTCAGAAATATATACACAATCTGAAATTAAATTTCAAAATTCCGCTTGTCTTAACCTTGTCTGCCCGCCAATTGTAACAAAAAGCAAATGACGATACTAATAATGTTTATGCCTCTGAAAATGATGATAATTAGGATAAAAAAACAATCACTTATTTGGTTATATGGATTTCTAATATCGAGATGATATCATATATTTTTGGTGGGTGTAGAGTATATATCCTCTATCTCTGTATATGAATCCGAGGCTATATCTCATCAATGGATTCCGTAGATATTGTAAAACATAAGCGCATTTTACAAGACAGCATGTGTATTTTTGGTGTTCTCTTTTTTCTTTGGTAACCTTTGATATAAAAACCACATGTACAAAACTGGTATTCTTGCATTCATCCTATTTGTCGTTCGTTGGACATATCGTCCCAAGAATTTGATTATAAAAGCCATTACATTGAGATACAGAGAAGATTTAGCTGCTATTTTATTTAAGCCGAATTATCACATAACATCCACTTCATGTCTATGATGTACTTCTGATATAAATATTACATTCGTGTTCATATATACCACCGGGAGTGTATATCACTATTTCTGTGTAAAAATTGATTAGTAATTTCTTCTGCGACACTGTTCGATATATCAGGCATGAAAGACATGCACATCAAATATATATTTTTTCTTGCTTATTTGTTTGTTCAGTTTTTCTCGCTTTGACTGAGTTAGTCGCTTCACGGTTATTGTCCATGTTTTATTACATCTAATCAAACGGCTTCAAAACAGCTTCTTCCTGCATTCTTGATGCATATCTTTGGGAACTCATCAGTAATAAAATAGATGTTAAAGTGATAGTATATTTTTATCTTAACGTGACAGTCCCATGAAAGGGAAGAATGCTACTGTTATTTAGCCCTAGGAAACACAGTTTCCTGTTGCACTTGACACATTTCCTGTGTCCTTATAGTTTCAAAGTGGAGTCAAGCACCTCTACCCAGCAAAGCCAGCACCCAGAGATTAGTTTCAGAGTCATTGCTTATCATCAGTATGTAGTAGGCATTGACAGCTAGTAAGCCGTGCTACTCCAGACTGATGATGAGCAATGAATCTGAAACTAGTCTCTTGATTCTGGCTTTGCTGGGTGGAGATGCCTGTCTCCACTTTGAAAGCATAAGGACACAGGAAATGTGTCAAGTCCAACAGGAAACGGTATTTCATAGGGCTAAATAACAAAAGCATCCTGCTCTTTCATTGGATTGCCACATTAACATGACAACATGCTATCACTTTATTGTGCTGCTACTGCATAAATCTCGCTGAGAGATTTAGAAATGTAAAATGGATGTTGACTGACAATTTCCTGTCACATATTTTCATTACTGCATATAAAAAGAAACATGCCACAACATGTAGGATCGTAGACCACGAGAGTGGTTCATGCAGTGGCTTCAATATAATCACCTGATCGATGATCCGCAAACTATATATTTCTGAACGTTCACGTTGCAACCAATGTACTCTCAGTACCTCTATATAATATTTGTGTGTGTGTGTGTGTGCGTGTGTGTTCCGCTTCCATCATTGGAACGTCCATTTCGCATCCCTCGTCTGCACAATAACTACAAAAAGAAATATTGCATTAAACTTATAAAAATGCATTGAGGCAGGACGCTGGGCTTTTTAAAAGTTATACTGTTGGATCATAATATGAACCGTTTAATACCGAGACGAACAAAATAACTCATTCTCGATGGAAAAGATTGATTAGAAGGCTCCACGTTATTCGAACTTCATCAAGAAATCTCCTGCTCAAAGCGGGTAGAGAAGTGAACTTTCTTTGACATTCGTTCCGAGTGTTTATACTATGGAAAACTCCATTGAAGTAATTATGTATAATCTCTTTGTATCACCTTGTTATACCAGAAGGTAGAATACGGATGGCTCTAGAGACCACTTTTGATACCGGTAGAGGAAAGTAGTGTTATTGTATTTTTTATATTGGAGCGTGATGTATGTTCAAGGCAAGTGTAGGCTCGAGAAATGTGTTATACTCGAGTGTTATGACATGGGAACTCAAAAGCAAGTGATACATACATAAAAGGAAAAAAAAAAAACGGAAAGCTATCAATTTCTGGGGAAAAATAGCCAGGAGGCAATTATTTAGTATCTGTAAGAGGAACAGTTGAGATATGTAAGTCATTTGTAATGTTCCGTGTATAACAATTAAAAGTCTGTAACACGCGATCCAGCGATGGAGCATTGTTTCTGTGTTACGACAGAGCGACTTCCTCGAGCACTTCAAAGAACTTTACCTGTACATTCGTAATTTAAAGGAAAAGGTCTACAAACATACAAAGTACGATTGAATAACACAATACAATTGTAGTATACTAAAATAAAATATCTAAATATATAAAGGAATATGAAAATGTTCTCGCAAGCATTCAGCTATATAGAAAACAAAAAACTAAATAGAAAACTTTGATGGAAGTTTCACAGAAATTTCAACGATATTATCAAATGAAACAACAACAGATGTATAAAACAATAAGGAATATAAAAAAAAGCAAAACACTTGCATCCACCTTTGTGAACATGTCTTTGAATATATTTTGCATTCATTGAGTTTTTCATCAGCAGTTTTTAGTCAGATTATATATTATAAAACACCACATACGCATATTCACATAGAGACACATACACGCACACATACACGCACACATACATTGATCATGTGTATATACGTAAAGATACACACAGAAACCTACACATATATGTGTATGTATATATATATGTGTGTGCTTGTGTGTATATGTATATATATATGTAAATATCTATCTATCTGTCTATATAT
>NC_068987.1:93362098-93362816 GCF_001194135.2 Octopus bimaculoides
ATATATATATATATATATATATACATACATATATATATACACACACACAATTATTTACATACACTCACACACATATAATCATAAATATATACACGTGTATGTGTGTGTATTGGCATAATAGGACAGCTCAACACAAGCACATAACCACACATATATGAGTGTGATTAAGTAAATATGCATGTGTGTCTATGTGTGGTGTGTGAGAGTGTGTGTATCTGTTTATCTGACCCACCGCAAGTGTATGTATGGACTTATGTAAATTAAAAGCATAGATACATATGAATTTTATAAGTTTATATAAATACATGACGCAGAGGTACATATTTTATGAAAGAAAATACATTTATATTTGCAGATAAATACGAAATACAGTATATTTTATGCAGTATGTCTCTTCATGTGCAATGTGGGTGTATTGATGTATGTACTTAGTGTTGCTGTGTTTTCATTTTGGAACTAATACATACAGACTGTTTCAATGATGCGTAAGAATATGTTTTCGAGTGTGTTTAGGGTATAGAGGAATGGAAATTTGCTATATATAACGAATTCTATCGAAATTTATTGTCGTTTCTAATTGTATAAAAATGTGTACACACTCTCACACACACAGACACACAAACATGTGTATATATATATATATGTATATGTATACATACACTTGCATATTTTTACACACACACGCACATATATATATATATATATATATATATATATA
>NC_068987.1:93363154-93365262 GCF_001194135.2 Octopus bimaculoides
GAGAGATAAGCATATGCATTGGTTTACAAAAACATATAAAAACAAAACCTCTATTCACTTTCAACTCGCAGAATAACTTTCAAATAAAACTGAATAGAAATTTTATTTTGTAGTTTTCGAAAATTCATTAAAAAATACGTATTCAAGGGAAAAAAAATCATACAAATTCTATTTAAAAAATCAAACAAAGTGATTTTTTTTTTCAGACAGACGAAATTCTTCAAAAGTGTCCTTTGCATTAAGAAGACAGTATTTAGTATAGAATTATTGTACAATTGTGTAACTGTATTTGAATGTAGGATATTACTTTTGTTGCTAAGGTGTAAACCTTGTACTCAGATTATAATCTGCTGCTACAGTTGAATGTTTCTAAAAAACATGTTTTTGAATGGTTTAATGTGGGTATAATTATAAGCAATAATCATATAATAATGCCTCTTGAAATTACTTCTGAATAGTTCGGACACTAAGCAGGAAATATATTTTGATCTTAGTCTCCTGAATAGTAAGCCTTATAAGGAGTCAACAGAAATGATGATCAAACATCCAAATATAAGTTCATGGTGTTGTCGAATTTATTGTTTCGATTCCAGCTTCTGGAAGACGTAAGTAATTGCTGAATGTAGACAACGGCTGTACAATGTGGGTTTGTTAGCCTCAGTATCGAAGAACATATAGAGGTCGGAGTGAAACAACCTCATTATATGTTGGAGACCGATATAAGTCATCGATAGGGCTCCAAATATCTAAGGCTAATATAAGGGAAATATAAGGTGGTCAGATGGCCGAATTTTTAGCTGGTCGGGCTAACAAACGATGAGCGGCATTTCGTTTGCCATTACGTTCTGAGTTCCAATACCACCGAGGTAGACTTTGCTTTTAAGGTCTGTTCCTTGGTCGCTAATGTTTTGTATTCAACTCTTTCACACATCACGCCATACGATGCGCACATGTAAAAGCGAAAACATTTAATTTTCATTTCCTCATAAATAAGCTATATTTTGGGAATGTCAGGAAAATAAGATGGCTGCTATTAGTGTAAAGTGAAAATAATGAACAAACAATGCATTTGTTTACATGCAGTGACTATATTGTCATACTAGTTACCCAAAACATCTCAAACAGAATGGATCTTGTAGATGAAAATGTCAATCCAAGATTGTATAGTTCTTATTTACTACAACTATGGATTATATTGTGCTACTCATTCTTACTCAATTATTGGCTCAGTTTCATTTTTTTTTCGATGATGACAAATAGTTTCAGTTGAGCACTGGGGTTGATATAATCCACTTGCCTCCTCCCTTAAAATTTCAAGCTTTAGTTCAAAAATTTGAAACCAATGTTAGAGAAATAACAATGTGTTTAAAGCATAACACTTAAGTAAAAATAGAATTAATACCATCAACGTACCACAAATTACATGACAACATTAAAAAAATGGCATATGCCGTTTTTGTATGATGTTATTATCCTTGTGTATGTTGAGATCCGAATAACGCCGGCCATATTTTAGAGATATATTCCTTTGGTATTTTTTTGTATATTTGGCGTCGTTGCGAATGTTATATATTTATTCTTACTGTCGATCTCACTTTTGTCACTTCCTCAATATACTTCACTGTTGGTTCTCTTTTCTTTTCCCTTTCTCCATTCATAGTTTTCCCAAAGTTAGCGATTGTATCAATGACATTTATAGTTAATATTGTAGTAATAATGTGATTGCGTATTGTTGTTTTATTGTAGTTGTTGTGGCTGTATACCTTCTGTTTATTCAACTTGTATGTTTAATAATTTGACGTTATTAAGTAGTGTTCACATGGTGGAAGATTTGTCAATTAAATCTAACAAAATGAATTTAATGATGTTTATTAATAAATATTGTAAATATCAAAGTATATTTATTCCTGTTTACGAACGGAATTAATTAAAACGAATAACGTTAAATTGGATGGAATATGTGTATTACGGCTACATGTATTATTTGGTGTGAGATACCATTTAATTTCCAATGATGAATCTGAAATACACTTCTTCATGCTACACACAGCTACAAATATATATATATGTATATATATTTATATATATATATATATATATATATATAT
>NC_068987.1:93365771-93374485 GCF_001194135.2 Octopus bimaculoides
ATTCATCCATCCATCTATCTATCTATCTATCTATCTATCTATCTATCTATCTATCTATTTGCCTGTCTGTCTGTCTGTCGGTCTGTCTGTCTGTCTGTCTGCCTACCTGTCTATCTATCTATCTATCTATCTATCTATCTATCTATCTATCTACCCAAATAAGAATTTTCGGAATAAATTACAAATTTTCATTGTGCTATTAATAGATTGCATTTGGAGAATCTTTTTCTGTGAAACCGAGTATTTCTAGAGTTTTGCGCATATTCGTTGGTACACGACCTAATACACCTATGATGATAAGTACAAATGAGAATTCATAGTCAGGATACAAAAGCTGTAAGTTCTGCATTGATTCGCCATAATGTTCTCCTTTTCAGGGAATTTTATTGTACATTCACATCTACTGAGCAGCTGCAGTCTACGGCATACCATTTGTTACCTGAGCCACAAAACAATATCAGGCCTGTTATGTTTACGGTGAATTGATTGTACCTTCAGTATTTTCTGATTTTAATGGTGTACATACCTGCTGGCTTTGCCTTGCCTTTGATTTATAATTAGGGCAGTTCTTCTTTCGGATAACGCTGTAAATAGTCTTGCAATTATATCTTGTCCCAGGGGCAGGTAATTTATCGTAGACATTTCGAGGCAGCTGCTGTGATGTGGGGAATATCTTGCACACTGCTATAGTTGAGCAAACTGCTTCCCTCACAACTTGGAATTTGATGGTGTCTCTGTTCTTCTTGTTTAACAGGTATTTAGTAGCCCTTTAGTATTCTTGGATAGCTGAGGCATATCTTCTCGGTGGGATGTAATATATCTATTAACGGTCAAGGGGAGGCTACTCTTTCTAACAATGTTGTGCCTTCTAGATTATGAGATATGTATCTATGCGTTGATTTTTACAAGTATGGTGTCTGCTTCTCTTCCAAGTTTCTGTTTAGGTAGGCCTGTCCAGCCTTCCTTAGGTCGCTTGAGACAGTTGTATTCCCAGAGTACCTCCGCTGTACTTTCTTCCCAGCTCTGAAGCTACTGTCGCTCTCACTTTTGAATATGCATAGAATGTGCTCATTTCTTTCTTGAATGTTCAGCAGGTATTGTCTGAGTGACACAAACCGACATTCGAAGGCTGTTTGTACTGACGGATTCTCCCACTCCCATCACTTCGTCTCGCACAAATCTTATGAGGTTTACTGTTAATGTGGATGTTGCCAGTCGTAGTCAGTATCATTCTTGTGTTGATATCCAGGCTGCGTGTCTTGTCGAGTGACCAGTCCAGTATCCCAAATGTTGGTACTAGCACTGGTATTGCAAAGGCATTGTGAGATATGATCTTGTAAATTACTAACAGTTGTGAGTTCCACGCATTCCGGAGTCTACAAATGTTGTTTGTTATTCTGCTTTGTTATTCTGGTTTTAGTAACAACACCAGCGTTGCAACATTTGCATCGATCCTGAAATAATTGTAGCTTTCTTCATTAGTGCTAAGTGAGGTGGAAAAACCGTTGAAGTTCATATTTTCTGTCTGGTCGACAATCTTCCCTCCGTTGACTGGCTTGTATGAGCATTTAACTTGCCTAAGCTCTATTCCTATATCTCGTGGGAATGTTGTGATTAGTTCTAATTGACACTTGATATTGGTCATAGAATATAACTTTAAGCCTTGAAGAAAAATATATGGCTGACATTAGTTTCGTTCTTTTCTTCATATCCCAGCATGTAGTTTTGTCATTTTGTTAACGGGGCCCACGAGGAGACCACTGCCAGTACAGACAACATTACAGCTAACTAAAACGCCTGTTAATAGCTTCCTTTTGTTTTGTAACAATAGGTTTTGCTTTTGTAGCTGTCAGTTATAACTGTGGAACACTTTGTTTTCAGTCTCTCAGTGGCATTCACTATAGCAGCTGGTATTTTGGCAAGGTGTGGGGATTCTGTTAGTGAAGCCCAGAATCGAACGCCATTATATTGCTTCCCATGTATGTATGTTATTTTCTGTTTTTGATTATGTAAGTTCTTTTGAAAAAGGAGCTAGTATCTGACAACGATACAAAGCTCCATCGCTGGAATGGAGACAACGAACACAATGTCACATTTTAATCTTGAGAAAAGTCTTACATATTTTTACTGTCGTGCGTCTTGGTTGGTTGTTTTCTTTTTCTGAAACTCTAACTTATCTTGATTGTCGCTTACGCATTTCCCCACGGACCCTAGTGCTACAGTTCATATTGGTATTAAATGTGAATGAATAATCTGAATATAGAAATGAAATGTTTAGAAGCATTTGTCCAAAGTTATCTCACTTCTCTACAATTTTCAAAGAGATATTCACATTAGCAGGACAGTTGACCAGTATGATGATACACATTTTTTTCTTCTCCGTCTCAAATAACAATATCCGGCCAGTTATGCTTGCACTTGACGAACGTTTTGATTTGAATGCACCTCCTGTATTCCTTGTGCTGGTATTTGTGAACATATTCAATAACAGACGGATTCTTTATATTTATTCCAGGTCAGTATGTTTTGATGTATGTATGTATGTATGTATGTATGTATGTATGTATGCATGTATGTATGCCTTTGTTCAGTTTTATTTCAAGACTTCTTGCAAATAGAGAAAGAACCGATCTCTAAACTAGATCCAACTCATCTTCGTTGGAATTTCAACATCAACAACAGGGTACTTTTGTTTGTATGTATGTATATGTGCAGATTTGTTTGTTTTGTTTTGTGTATGTATTCGCATGCATATACTTGCATATCTAGACATGCTCAGATATATTTAAAATTCTGGGAAGTTTTTCGGAATTTTAAAGTTCCAGTGATGGGTTGGATCTGTAGTCTTCGAACTAGTTTTTCCTTTCTGGTTTTGAGAAGCCTAATTTCCCAAGATTGGTATTTAGGCAGTATATATGTAGGTATGTATGTATGCATGTATGTATATATGCATGCATGCATCCATGTATGTAAGGGTGTATGTATGTACGTATGTATGTACATATGTATATATGTATGCATGCATGTATGCAAGTGTGTATGTATGTATGTATGTATGTATTTATATTTCTTTATGTATACATATTTCATGCATTTTGCTGACGATATTTATAGAAATACTTAACGACGCAGCTCCAATGAATCTTTGAGAAATGCTCTTTGCAATCAGAAGTATAGGTGTTAGATATGTCACTGCGGCATCTTCATTGAAATTTGTCGTTGTTTTGGACGTCTTATGATTCAGAATGAAACGTTAATAACAGAAAATGTCTCGAGGAAATTCGGACTGAATTTACCTGTAATTATCTGGTCCACGCATCACCTACTGCGTCCCGCTGAGTCAGCCAGAGAATTGCGCAAGAGATACCTGCCGATGTGGATTTCTCAGTCATGTACAATGTAATTCGGAGTTTAATTACTGTGCTTAATGGAATATCATTGTGTAGCCAACAGAGATCGATATATTTAATTACAGGCACACACAAACCTGAGCTTCATAAACGCACACACACATACACATATGTATGTTTGTGTGTGTGAGTTTGTGTATTTGTGTATTCATGCATTTATGTGTATGTATATATAGAAAAATGGATTACACCACCTTATAAGTATATGTATATATATATATATATATATATATGAGTGTGTGTGTATATATATATATATATATATATATATATATATATATATATATATATATATATATATATATATACGTATTTATGCATGTACCGAAAGATGCGTGCGTTTGTGTGAGCATTGAAATTACTTTTCTATGTAATTAATGCATAGTTGTCATGATAGAATTAGCAACTTTAATTAGAAATACTAGAAAACCTCATGCAGCAGTGAGGTTTTCAAACAGCAATAAAACATCCAATGATTCAGTTATGTTAATTATCATATAACCTAAATTTTAAAGGTTATGTTGAAGGAACAGTTTTAATTACTAGCATCGTACTTAACTGGCAACCTGTTTCGCTTCTTTTATGTGCTCAAATACTCTTGGGAATCCCTTCATTATCGCATGAATTTAAATTACCCCTACCCTGTCATTCTATACGATATATATATATATAGACAAATGGAAGCATACATATTCATATCTATACAACTAAGCACATGGTACCTGAATATCAAAGTCAGAGTAATATACCTTTCTATTGATTATTTACATTTTCAAAGATATCGGTCTTCATCTTGTTTGATGTTAACACAACGTTTCGGCTGATATACCCTCCAGCCTTCATCAGGTGTCTGGGTTCTCATTCCTAATGTATTTTTCGATGTTATTATTATTATTATTATTATTATTCAGGTAACTGCCTAGATTCGAACTCGGAATCTTGGGGTTAGTAGCCCGCGCCCTATGCCCATGTGCAATTATGGAGTAAATTTTAGGGCTTATAAAGCTAATATTTTCCTATCCTTCCTTAATACTGGTTCCCATATGTTATTCATATCTATACTCGTTCTGCTTAAGAGATTGTTGTGTCCTAGCATATGTGCTGCTTCTATTGACGAAAATATCTTCACAAACTCTTATTCAGAGTTTCACACGACCGTTCTGAAACAGTTTATTATTATATTTAACTAACGATTCTGTAATAATGTTGGTTTATTAATGGTTTCTGGTGGTTGTCAGCTATTTACGACAAATGAGAATATTCAGTTTGGTAAACAAGGCTTTTTCTCTACTTGAGATTGGGAAACGGTTTCGGTCTCAATGGATAAATGTGTAATGCAGTCTACACCATACACTTTCAAGAAGAGTTGCAACTGTCATTTTAATCCATCGTGTGTAATTTCGAGTTAGTGGAGAGGAAAATCCCTGCGTTATATATCGCTTGGGAGACCTGTCTGTTTGCTGCAGAACACATTTTATATTTGCCTTCGTATAATGACTATCATACTACACTTTCGATATTTCTTCAATGCTATTAATTATTGCATCTGAATAAAGGAGATTGCATAATGAGATTTGAACATATGAATTTTTCTACAGAATGCTGTGTAACAACAACATTTCATGCTGAAGTGATTAGACATACATCCAGTGAAACTGATTTCAATAACATCCCCTTTTATTACAACTTTCGTATATACCATAAGTGGATTCACTTTAAGTGATGTGGTCCGTAAGAACTGGAAAATCCCAAAGTACTGTTACATTTTCTCCCTCAGTTACAGGATGATGCTTATATCACATCTTAACATTTTTGATTTTATAATGCCGACATAGTAACTAGTTTAGATATTGGTCAACTTTGTCAGGTCATGATTTATACTGGAAAGGTGCTAAAACTTTACATCCAGAGAATGGGTGGCCTGTTGTTTCATTTTAACCTTGCACAATTGGCATGTCGGGTCTACTATATATATTTTTTATCAAATTCGTTTGGTTGTTCTGAGTTAAGCAGCTACAATGAATTCTTCGCACGCTGCCTTTATCTGTGAACTTCGTAGCCATTGATAGGTGTGCTTCTGGTTCACATCACCTTCCTTGCTGCGGGTCACATATTTGCCATGCGGACGTTTTTTGCTCACATCTACCAGCCAATAATTGATGCCTTTTTTTTATTTTGCTATTAATTTTCATTCATGAAATTAGTAGACAATTTTTTTCTTCTTCAAGTTACAACAATTTTTTATCAGCATCTACAGCACCACTGATTATTTTTCTATTTTCCTGGAAGATAAGATAATTGGAGCATGGTTATATTATATGAAATTTGTCTCAGTTTCTGCCTTTCTTTACGTTTAATATTTTTCCACTTCATCAATTTACGAATTGGAACATCTGAATCTCAGCCGAGTTGTTTTGTTGGGTTGCACTTAATCAGCCTCAATATGTTCTGCTTTTCTGTCTTGTTACATAAATGCATATTGAATATATATTTGTACAATACTGAGCATGAGTTTGTCGTGGTTCTGTAGACGGATCCCTATATCGCTTGTTGTAATTTAATCAATGGTCATTATATCGGATACCGGTTTTAGGAAGAAAGTGTTTTATTTAAGTTGTGCTGGTAGATAAGTTACAAGAGTTTTGTATTGAATGTGGTCAGCGCTAAGCATTGCTCTTGCATGGACTGTGAGCAATGTTATATACATTGTATGCTTGAGTTTATATTCATGAATAAAACCTCTTGATTCCATTATTCATGCTGTTTTCATTTTCTTCTCAACAATTTTCTTGTTTCAATTTACAGACATTAATATAAGGAAAATTTCCTAACTTCATTTCAGGAATGAGTTTGCGATGTATAGATTGAAATATCTAAGAGTAAACATGAATTTACGTTGATATTCTAGAAAATGTCATCTGTAGATTTCGCTTTGTCTCAATTGTCAGTGTACAGAATCATCTCCCAAGTCTATTGTGGTCAAATCATTGTTACATACCATAATTCAAATAAGTTTATATCAGTTATTGCAGGTTTTCATATCAAAATGCCGGTATATGACAGAAGTGGTACGGAAGCTATGAAACTTTTGATCGAATTCAGTAGGAAGTGAGCATCTGTAAGTTAGGTGGGTTGTCGTCTCATTGCACTTCTTTGCATAATCTGCATTTGACGCTGGCATTCTTGCAATATCTTCTTTTTGTAATTATGCTTAACTTGGTATTGATGTTGTGGCTAGTTTTAGACCTGGTTCTGCTTTAAACAAGAGATATGAGTCACTGTTAGTTCTTAATCTGATATAATTCTTCTCTGTCGATACTTGTCAATTATTGAAAATGGAGGGGATTTTCTACGAAGCTTCTAAAGAACTATAATGTGTATTTGTACACGCTCATTACGTTCTCTTTCTTTTTTTTTAGATATTGGTAACTTTTCTTGTCGGAAGGTATAAAATACCATCAAATATTAGAGTTGATTTAATCGACTAACATCTACAGCAAATTTAAAATCTTATGACTATATTAGAAAGATATAGAATAATAACAGAACAAAAATAGTATTTTGTACTATATGCATAAGGTCAGAAATTCTGGGGTAGGTGTAGGCGATCACACCGATCCCAGTTTGAAGCAGTAATTATTTTATCGATTCCGAACGGATGAAAGGCACAGTCGATCTCGGCAGAATTTGAATTCAGATCGTAAAGACAGACAAAATTAATAACAGTGTTTTCTGTGGTAACCGCGGAGGGTTCACCAGATCATTGGAGATGAGATGAGAGAATGCAATGAGAAACTGCATAAAAGAATGTAAAAAGCAGAATAACAATAATAATAGTTATCAAACAATGACTATTTGCCACAAAGGAGGACTCTGAGCGCTGCTTGTTGAAGCTGCATAAAGCAATAATCAACATCACATCTAAGACAAGACCCTTGTCGCTGTTATTCTTTAGTCAACAGGCGAATGATCACATGACGTCCAAGGCAAATGTTAACTTCCAGTCCTTGTTTTGAAAGATGCGTGAAATTAGAAAGAATGATCTTTGCGACCAGGCCTGTCCTACGCATGCTCCTCTAGATTGACGGAAGAGGTTGGCAAGAAACCATTTGCTCAAATGGTTAAGCTGACCATGGTTTTGTGTTTATTGGACGGTCATTTCTTGAAGATCTTGATGAACTTTCTCGTTTGCATCTCTTGTCTCTGTCTCTATTTCACTGCCCTCACGCCTTTTTGCAGCGTCCTTCATTTTATTGTAAACATTAAGTGGTTAATAAAGATATTATTACTATGACTTTTGTTGTTCTTGTTGTTTTAGTTGTTGTTATCATTATCATAATCATTATTAACCAAATGTCACTGAGGTCAACTTTCATCTTTTAGGGGTCGATGTCATAAGTACTAGTGGAGCACTGGTATCGATGAAATCGCTCATCCTCTTCCCCAAAACATTTAAGCCTTGTGCTTCCAGTGGAACGGATTATTATTATTATTATTATTATTATTATTATTAGTAGTAGTAGTAGTAGTAGTAGTAGTAGTAGTAGTAGTAGTAGTAGTAGCAGTAGTAGTAGTAGTAGTAGTAGTAGTAGTAGAAATATTTGTATAATTATTATTATTGAATGATGATGATAAGTTAAAAATACAATACTTTTATATTTATATATTTATTATTATTTATTTATTATCATTGTTACTATTGTTACTATTATTATTATTGTTGCTGCTGTTCCTGCTACTACTACTACTACTACTACTACTACTACTACTACTACTACTACTACTACTACTACTACTACTGTCATCATCATTTTGTGGTTATTTTAATGTTGCTATTACTGCAATTTTACTCTTTCGCTGTTTTCTAATTTTCTTTCAACTTCTTTACCTGACATCTGTGTATATTTGTTTCCGTGTGACTATTATGAGTCGCTGAGCTGTGTGTCAGACAATATATAAAATTACTAAAACTGTATACTTCGTTTTCCATTAAACTGTCATTTATATCGAAGAAAATAACCTCTTCTCAGCACAGATGGTCTTATAGCTTGACTGGTAAGCGAAGGTAATTTTGTCAAGTAGCCTTATACAATAGTATAGAGAGTAATGTAACATACATATGTATGTAAACACGGTTGATATATGAGTAATGTGCAAGCGAATTAGAATGTGTGACTGCTTACATACACCTAAACACACACTCACAAACACTTTCTCATACATAACGAAACACATGCATGGCAGTGTGGTTAGAATAGTTGAATAATATGTCCATGAAAATATATATATATATATATATATATA
>NC_068987.1:93374841-93378845 GCF_001194135.2 Octopus bimaculoides
ATATATATATATATATATATATACACATACATATTATATATATATACATGTATATATATATATTCATACATATATATACATACGTATATATGTGTTTTTATAAATACATGTGTCTATATGTAAGAATATATGTAGATATACATATACACTTACATACATACGTACGTACGTAACAACACATGAAATTGTTTGTATGTGTGTGTTTGTGTGTGTGTGTGTGTCAGTGTGTGTGTGTGTGTGTGTGTGGGTGTGCGGGTGTGTGTGTGTTGGTGTGTGACTATAGAGAAAATTGAATAAAACTTTAACAACAGTTCAGCCATTTTGATAGGAGGATTAGTTTCCATTATTAAAACAGGTGATATTGACACAAATTTGTATAAATTCCAATAAAAAAGAAACTTCCATTCTATATTCAGTTATAAGGTCTATTAGTTTGGAGGTCAATTCCTGGAATAGAAAGAAATGATGTGAAGAACGTGCTAGTGAAGAAACCGTAGTTACTAGAGAAGTGTGAAATGTGCGGTAGTTTGTGTAAGTTTTTGTTCTGTGTTTGTAAATGCGTATCCTTGTCTATCCTGTACATATATCTGCGTGTGTGTCTGTGTGCTTGTGTGGCTGTGTGTTTGAGTGTATGTACATATGTATACACACACACAAACACACATATATATGTATATGTATACTGTTATAGTGGTAAGCATATTCTTATGTCAGACAGACAGTTAGTGGAGAAGGTAAACTTGAAATATATATATTTTCGACATACAAGAACGGAAGGAGCAAATGAAAGTGAGAAAACGAAAGAAAGAAAACAGCTTGATTATTGAAAAAAAATTAATTTATAGGTGAAAATGAAAAGGATATATGTGAAGGAAAAATGTGTGATAAATCAACTAAGAATAGTAAATAAAACGTATAAACAGATAATAACGAAGATTATAGAGACAATAAGGTACATAATGAATGTTATGTGAAAATAATTAAATAAGCACAGAACCTTATGTTTCAGAATATGTTTGTTACATTGCGATGCAATCTGAGTTCAGTTTGTTGTTGATTTCGAGTTGTGATATAAAAGTCACCCCAAACATAATCGAGGTAATCAATCGTACACATTGATCAGAGTTTGTTCAATGGAATTTAGTCATAGAGAAAAGAATAGATATATATATTTAAAGAATGTGTTTTGTTCACATGAAGAACTCATGTGTTAAAAGAAATATCGTAATCTGAATCAATTTGCGACAGACGACGTCAACGACTATGAGGCAATATGAGAGACAAGTGACGTTGACGTAATAAATGTAATGTGCGAGTGAGTAAGCGTGAGAGAGAGAGAGAGAGAGAGAGAGAGAGAGAGAATGAGACAGATAGACAGACAGACACAGTGCTATTGACATCTGGGTGCCTATACGTCTTAACGAGCGTTGCATATGATTTTTTCTTCATAGGTGTAGTAGAAAATAGTGAAGTGGCATCGGAGATTATGTATTCCGGTGAATGTATGCAAAAACATCACAACGATGTCTCATAAAACTATAGATTGGTTGACGATCTAAAAAATATTCACCGGTCTAAAGCTTTCTACTGAGAAAACCTACATTACTTATTAAATTTTGTACTCCTTATAAGACGGGTTCTTTGGGATGAGTTTAGCCACAAACTATGATACAATTAAATACCTATCGATAGGAACAACATCTTGTTCTAGAATCGATCTGACAACAGTGACCTTCAATTCCTTCTTAAATAATGAAAAACGCCATCGGACGGTACAATGGTGCAACAGAATTCTGCCTTAAATGTCACACAAGGAAACCACGTCCTCTTACTAAAAAAATTTGCCATGATTTTGACAAAGATCACTGAAATTGACGTCATTGATAGCACAGTGGAATGATCAACATTTCAATGATAACACATGAAAAGCAATGGACGTATGTGGCGGCACAACTCCTAGACAGGTGAGGATACGCAAACTAGCATCGTTCGCAGGAACGAATTACAAGAGGATGGCCAGTCTCACTCACGAACTGATAGGGAGAAAACCCTCCTTTAAGGAGTTAGTATTCTGGACGTATACTACATTACTACCGTGCTATATTAATGCCTGTACATTTACTCCTTCAATACTTGGAAAGAAACGCGTACCGTCACATCTTCAAATTATTTCTGACCAGGTGATTTTGGGATGCTTTGGATTTTGCATCTGCAAAGACTCATAAATTTCAGTACATCAGTTAGGTTTTATGATAAACGTCTGTCATGTCATCTATATATTACTTTGATTAAGCTGTAATTTTCCATGTTTAGACATGCGTTGACGAGCGTCGTCTGAAATTATGAGGGGAGTTCATTAAAGATTTCTCCTGGTCTACTTCCAGCTACTGCAGGAAACGGAACTTTTAGAAGTATAATTATACATGTCTCTACATGTCATATTGGAAATTGCAGCTTTTCTCTAGTATTCGTTTGTCATTTACAACCGCTGAAGTGGACTGAGGTGTTATAATGGAGCGAGTGGAATGCAGATCAGTGATCAGGTTCTTATACTTGAAAGGTTGTACACCAAAAGAAACTTTCGATGAGACGATCGAAGTTTATGGTGAGGATGCACCATCGCACAACGTAGTCAAACACTAGCATCGCCAGTTCAAACGTGGTCGGATATCGGTGGAAACTGCTCCTATTCCTGGACAACCACATCTGCTATTGATGACGACACCATCCATAAAGTCGAAGCTGCCATTTTGGAGGATCGCCGCATAACTATTCGACAACTAGCCCAAGAAGTGAAGATAAGGGTAGAGTCTGTCAAAAATCATCTACAATCATTTGCACATATGGAGGTTGTCTGCACGATGGATTCCCCGAAAGCAATTTGCCAAGAAAACAAGGAGAACTTATCACACGGTATAAAACATGGGTGTATTACTATGATTCTGAGACTAAAGTCCAGATGAAGCAATGGAAGCATGACAAGTCACCACCTCCGAAGAGGGCTCGTGTCCAAACCTTAGCATGTAAGGTAATGCTAATTCTTTTGGCATCAGCACACAGTATTGAGGAAGGACTTCACATTTAACGGAGCATATTATGTTTCTCTGCTTCAGAAATTGCAGGACGCCATCATAGTAGAGAGGCTTAGCATGCTGAACAAAGGAAAACATCTTCTCCAAGAGAACGCCCCAGTTTACAATGCACATGTTGCCCAGATGAAAGTACACTCCTGCAGCTACGAAATTCCTCCTTATTCCCCTTACTCTCCCAAACTTGCACCATCTGACTTCCACCTCTTTCCAACCATGAAGTCTTTCTTGAAGGGGAAGCAATTTTCGGATATATGATAAACTTATTCCCGTGGTAAAGCCTTGGCTCCAGAAGCAACCTACAAACTTCTAAAGACAAAGTCTTTAGGGCTACATAAATCGATGGGAGAAGTGTGTCACCATTGGTTGTGGCTATGTAGAGGAGGACTAATAATTATGCCAAGTTTCGTTCATCCCAGTCCTTCGGAAGTTTCGTTAGTAGAAATCAGTAATGAATACTCCTCGTATAATGTATAAAAATACCACACGAGCAATATATGTGGTGAAATTTTAGCAACTACCCTCAGACTAGCAGTGAGCAAGACGAGTGATGTATGATTGTAGAATTGTAGACTTTCATGTGCGATATGAGGTTAACAATGCGAAAAAGAATGACTATCATATTGTGTAAGTCGACGATAGCTACAGAGGGGTGGAATGTTGAATTACGAAACACAGACATTGATTTAGATCTTAAATTCTAAAAAAAGTCCGTTTTTCCAAATTTTCAGTAACGATCAACAATTTGCAGGATAAATTCCTACTAGAACTTTTGTAACGCGGTCAAGGTATCCATTTACCAATCAAAACCTCAATAAATCAATATATATACATACACACATTTACAAATACATATACAGGTATATATATTCATATACGAATATACACACACACACACACACACACACACACACA
>NC_068987.1:93382109-93383341 GCF_001194135.2 Octopus bimaculoides
TCACAGTGTGATGTTTGTTGATGCTACACCGAAGAGCATATTAAGTAAGGCATTCAAGAAAATCCTGCACGCAACTGGCCTTAAGATCAAAGTTGTAGAAAAGACAGGTAGGACTATCAAATCTGAGTTATGTAAATCATATCCGTTTGATAGAATCATCTGTCAAAATAATTGTGCAGTATGTTCTACAAACCCACACGTGAACTGCAAAACCAAGAACACTGTATACCAAATTAAGTGCCAAGAAGGAGCTTGCGCGACTAACTCAGAGTCATACGTTGGTGAGACTTCTAGGAGTATCAATGATAGGTTCAAAGAACACCTGGACAACTACATTGAAAAAAAACCTAACTCCATCTTCTATCAGCATGCTGTAGACTACCACAAGGGCTCCTTAGTGAGTCTTAAATTAAACATCTTGTCCAAACATCCCACTGATGCAAGGCTGAGACAGGTCACTGAAGCTGTCTGTATACAGGAGTACAAACCCTCTCTCAACCGTAAATCCGAGTGGGGTAACATCCAGATTCCACACGGGAATACACCTCTATAGTCACCCTTCTTTCTCTTTTACACGTGGAATTCCTTTTCATACATACATGTTGAGATGCATAATACATACATATATGTTATTATATATAACCGTATGAGCGTATATAGTTTGATATGTGTGTGCGTGTGTGTAGATGTATGTGTGTGTGCACATGTGTGTATGTGTGTGTGCACATGTGTGTATGTTTGTGTGCACATGTGTGTATGTGTTGTGCGTTGTGTATGTGACTTTGAGTGTGTGCATGCATGGGCGTATGAGTATGTGTAGATACATCTATGTGTGGTATGTTTATGGAGGGGAAAAAATGCATATTTGAATTTTAACCGTTATTCTTGAATTAGTGTCATACATATTTGGATTTATGTATGTGTGTATGTGTGTGTGTATATATATGTATAGGTGTAGTGATGGTTAAGCGTATATGCGTGTATACTTTAAGATATGTATATTTGTGAGCGTGTGTGAGTGTCAATATGATTGTGTATACTTGTTTATATATGTATAAGTAAGGTTATATATGTACATATATGTATCTAAGACGTATCAATTCACCGTTAGACGATGGTGAGAGGGGCAAACGCACATACACACATATATGCGTGTGCGTATTTACATATGTGTATATGCATATGTATATATGTGCGTATATACAACCTTCAACAAAGTAACTGTCATATAT
>NC_068987.1:93383806-93386898 GCF_001194135.2 Octopus bimaculoides
ATATATATATATATATATATATATATATATATATACATGCATATGTATGTATGCATGCATATACATATGTATATACATATGTGATACATTGCGCACGCATAACATTCCAAAGTCGGCCACTAAACGAGATTTATCTTCTGATTTCTCTCGGCTGATTATATTAATCACATGACGGATCGTATTGTTGACTGATTTTGTATGTACTCGCTTCAACGTGCAATTTACGCTACTAAATTCCTATGGTTTCTATCTTTGCATCTATCTTAATGCATTTACACTGTTTCTCGATCACACATACTTATAAGTTGCGTCGTTGACATTTTAGTCTTAAGCTCCCTCTGTCAACCATTTTCAATATATTAAATGAAAATGAATAAATAAATAAATAAATGAGACAAAAGTCATTGTAAATTGAAGCAAAACCCGAGAAAGCAATGTAAAACAATCAATTAAAGCGATACAACTGCCTAATAAGCTTTATTCTATCGGAGTGTTTATCAATTAAACGAATTGTATTACAATATTTGTGAGTCATGTATATATTCTTGTATATACTTACTGAATAAAGGAACACTGATATGGGCGTTTGCCGGTGTAAATGTGTAATGTCTGTTGTTATATGTACGTAGATATAGAGATAAAGATTTTAACGGATTAATTTAATTCGTGTGAATATTGTTGCCAAAAAACACACAAATTTAATTTTGAGGTTCACAAAGATGCGTAAAGAGAAAACTTAAGTGCTGTAGATACATTATTCAAATATATGTCACCTCTGATTTCGATGAAAATTTTGTCTTCAACATTGCAAAGGAAAAAACAGAAGACAAATTTTCGTAAAATATGTGAAATGCTTATAAGTCTGATCTTATGTAATTCCCTTTATTCGGAACTGCGACCAATTTGACCTTCATATTTGATTGTCCCTTTTTATATTATTCCAAATGCCCTATTAAGAATGGGTAATGTTGTTTTGAGTTGTCACGTTCGTCTGATATCAATTTCCGTGTCATATTTACTCAGTCACTGAACTGCATTCACTAAAGTGTTTGCTTTTAACCGGGGCTGCAACATGCATCAAAAGACGTATCTTTTCAATAAGATTTTACAATGGCACGTGGTTAGTTAACCTGAATACCCCGATCAGGCTGAAAACTGAAATTCGAAATGAAAATGAATTATAGCACAGTATGTATAGTCATACCGGCAGCGATACTTACGCGTACATACATAGCGGCAGCTAAATTACATGGAAAGCACAAACGATGTATAGAAGTAGTAATAAAGTACAGTATCCACTCTCCAAGAATTGAGGAACTCATTTAAAAATTTTCAAAGAATAAAATGTCTAAAAATAAAAATTCAAAATAGAATGAAGCACGAAAAATGGTAAAACAATTCTAGAAGAAATAATTTCTTAAAATTTCAAAAGTAATCAGACACCATTTTTCTTTTATCTGGATCCATGTATATGCAGGAAATGATATTTTAGATGCAAAGTGTAAAAATATATTGAATGCTTTAGAAGACAAGAAAGAAAAGACATTAAAAATAAATGAATAAAAACATGAAAGGCATGCACAGATAAAGAGAGGCTAACACGCACAAGGAAGGATAGGCGCAGAAGGAAATTATATATATGTGTGCGTAGGGAGAATGAGGGAAGGAAGAAGAGAGATAGATTGGGGGAGATGGGGATCGGTCGATCGAAGACTGGTGTTTTAAAGCTAGTCTTGAAAGGTTACTTAACACCTGAATAATGCAAAACATCAAAACGAGATATTACTTTTAAGAATTGCAGCTGTTGTTCGCATAATGTATAATTTTGCATGTGTGTATGTGTACACCTATATATATATATGTATATATATATATATATATATATATATATATATATATATATATATATATATATATATATATGAAGAGCGAAAGAGAGAGGGAGAGAGAATGAGAGAGAGGGATGTATATAATGTGTGTTATATGATGATTGTAAAACATTAAAATATTCTAGAAAAGAGACACAGGTATTAAGAATTTTATATCATATGTAAGATTATATTATTATGAACATCAATCGAATGGATATGTTAGGTATGTTTGACTAATCTTGTGATGAAAAGCTTTCATTCCTGTTAATGAAGAATCGTTTCCCTCACCACCACTACATGTTCAAATGTAATTTCAGTTTTCTAACTAGTAGGTGTTTAAGCTACTGTAAGGAGATGTGGCTGCTGTTTCTAGCGGCAAAATAGTCCAATATACAAACATACACAATTAAATCGCAGGGACAGAGGTATGAGTAACTAAATAGATTGTATCCATCAAAGAAAAGATGGCGCAGAGGATCAGCATAATTAGTCGAAGAGAGAGGAGAAATTTCATCGTAATCAATGTTATTTTTATACGTTTATAAACACCACCATTTTCACATCTATATCATCTTTGCATTCAGCCCCGCCATCGCTATGAATACCATCTTTTGCTCCACCATCATTTGAACATTTAACTCTGCATGTATATGCGTGTGTGAGTGTGTGTGTGTGTGTGCGTGTGTGTATGTGTGTGTGTGTATAGTTATTATGAAGATATACGAGCCTCTTCTAGGGATAGTTTAATCCAAGATATATTATACTGAGAACATAATTCTTCAATAAATATATCATACAAATATCAAATATTATTATGTAATAAATTAGAGAGACAATGGATATAAATTATTTTTTAATTAATTAGCATTGCCTACAATTCTTTCAATTTCTGTCTCAATACGAATTACAAAATATAGAATATGAAATAAATTTGCAATTTTTAAAGATTTTGAGTGAAATATCTTTAGGACAAAAAGGACATTACGGAATTTACGGATGAGTGAAGGCGAAAGTGAGACAAATAGGAAGAGTCTGATCTTTTATAACATCAAGGACTGCGCCCTTGCCACGCAAGACAAAAGATTGACTGCAAAAGTGTCAAGAGTGGCACACCGATAACTTCCTGCAGCATCTAAGATTAATTGATGATGATAACTATATATGTGTGGGTGTGTATGCCTGTAGGTGTATGTATATATATATATATATATATATATATAT
>NC_068987.1:93394191-93399303 GCF_001194135.2 Octopus bimaculoides
TATATATATATACATATACACATATATACATATATATGTATGTATATATGTATGTATGTATAGATATATATGTATGTGTTTGTATATGTGTACATGTGTGTGTGTGTGTGTGTGTGTGTGTTTGTGTGTGTGGTGTATGTGAAAGAGAGAAGGAGAAAGATGCTAGATTTATATATATAGTCAAATCTCTCACTTTCGAAACAGAGCGGGGCATCAAATACCTGCATTTGAGTTGTTCGTGCCATGTCCAATTCGTCTTTTGCAGCCCATCTTCTCTTTTTCCAGTTTCCAGTGAGAATATTGGCTTCGTATCTGCAAAACGAATTTGGAGAGAATATTATATGTTGTAACGTTGAACATTTCTCTAAACTTTTAAGACGTTGTATAAATTCGTAAATAAAGTAAAATAAACCTGTAGAAAATGTACATTGATCATCATTAGAGTGGTAGGTCATATGTTCCCTGTATCCAAAACGGATAATGTACATCATATTAGCATTGAAACTATGAGATGTAGCATTATTCTTTGTAAAGTTGGCATATATGATATTCTTGAGGAATATTTCTGGCAACAATGTAGCTGAACGATTTAACTTCTAAATTCAAAGTATTAATTGCCTTCCAACAGAGCCAAATCTCTTAAATATTCCAGCACCAGATATGAAGTTTCCGTTTCACTCCACCAGTAGTTCTCTTTTTCTTTGCCTTCATTATCTCATCAATATATGCACAACCATACTTGCGCACATTTCAGACATGCTTAATTAACCGCGTTTTTACTTTGCATTTAAAAGGAATACGCTTTGCATCTTCTAATAATTTGAATTAATTTAAATAAACTAGAAATTATGCACATTGATGTAAAATGCTCCTGTAACCTGGCCTGATGGCAAAATATCTGCTTAACAACAGTTCTAAAGCATTAATTGTATTAGAACTGAAAAAAATATGACAGGGGTGTTAAACATTTATGATATTACGAAATGCCCAAATGCGTGCAGCCATTGATACATACATACATACATACATACATACATACATATATATATATATATATATACACATACACGTGTTTGTGTGTGTAAACCGTAAAATGTCAGGAAGCACGAGAGGTGAATATATTTAAACAATATCATCCATAGGATTAAGACCTTTTAGCAGCCTTCATCGTATGATAATAATTTCAGGGAATAATAGATTATGTTTACATGTCTGCGCTAATATGCATACTACCCATATTACAATACAATTGTATATGTATAAAATAAAATCACTGTAGATAAAGAAAACATTGGGGTAACATTGATGTTCTGGTAATCTGATGAGCTACCTTTCTTTATCTCCACTGATCCAGTAAGCATACAAATGTATTGCATAATGCACAACATCCATTACATGATGAACGATGCGACGCAGCCATGATCCAAAGGACGAGAAGTGGTTAAATAAATATGTTCGGCTCATATACCTCCTGAGGATACCTAAGGTTAAATAAATTTTATTCAACTGTTATACCTCCTGGTTTATATAATTCACTTGAAATAATACCATTGATCGGTTCTCTTGAACTTCAGCGGTATAATACTCTTGCATTATACTCCTCCGTACCACACTACGATAAGGTCTAGAAGCCGAGTCCGCTAGAGAGGGAAAGAGAGAGAAGCGGATAGAAATAGAGAGTAATTTTTAAATGATTTTGAAAAGCAAATTTCACCTGCTCGACGAATAATTAGTGAATTGAATATAATTACACGTATTTGTTTATTTAACATTTTTTCGTATTACGAAATTCCCTTTTGACGTTATAATATGAAATCGCTGAATAGCCCGCAGGTAACCACCTGACAATCGGTTGCTGCTTACCATCTCATATGCGTAGAGTCCTTAGGTAGCTTTTCGTTATCTTCTTTCTAGTATTGTTTATCACACAACACCTGGATACAAGGCGTCACAGTGACAAGATAAAGAGCGGAAACATACACTAGAAATTATTTCAAGCAACATTTTGAAAATTTCTCCAATCAATGATGTTGTTTGAAACATCATTGACCGCGGAAGGATAATCGGCGAATTTGTCATCTCTAGCATTTGAAATTAGAACATAAGTCGGCCAAATACCTCTGTACATTTTATACGCTGTTTAACGAACCTAACAATTTTCAATACCCGTTTTACGATCTTTAATGTTTTGTAAATCCAATTAGAGTGTCAGTTATGTACCGAGTTAATTTAATCACCTCCTGTCTCTGTTATGTAATGTTTGAGTAGAACCCAAAATTCCAGCAATTATCCCTAAAACCTATAAATTTAAGGGGATTGACTGATGGAACTATGAAATAAAACCAATATTCACTCTTAATTCCTAAAGTGAAGCGTATTTTTCTGCAAAGCTACTGGAAAATCAAACAATGTTATGCACTTGGAACTTGTATACTTACACGAACTCTAACGATTACAAGAAGAAACAATAACATAATAATGAAATGAGATACACAAAAAAAAAAGAAACTATAGGGAGATAATTGAAAGCTTTTACTTGGCAATGTGAGAGAAAAGAATGATTATATTGATTTCTAAACAATGATGTTTGATTGGATGCTGTATTCGTGTCTATAAATGTTTATAAGCGCAGGTGTGGCTGTATGGTAAGACGTCTGCTTCCCGACCATATGGTTCTCGGGTTCATCCCACTGTGTTTCGCTTGAGCAAGTGTCTTCTACTTTAGTCTCGGGTTGACCAAAAGACTTGTGAACTGATTTGGTAGACGGAAACTGAATGAAGCGCGTATTATATATATGTGTGTATGTGTGGTGGTGTACGTGTGTATGTGGTGGACGTGTGTGTGTGGTGGATATGTCTAGGCTTCAAATAAATAAGACCTGGATTCGATTCGTCGACTAAAATTCTTCAGGTCGGTGTCCCAGCATGGCCGCAGTCTTAATGACTGAAGTGAATATAAATTTGGCCGGTGCACAGCTTCACCAGATTCCTTCCATTTCCAAGCTTACCATTCAAAATTACCATTAGAACATTTTTAAAATAATGATTTTCTAAAACCAATGTCAGAATATTGTTTATATTCTGGCAGGAATAATATAAAAAATTAATGCGAGGTAATTGCTCAATTTTTCAAGAATGATTTAAATTATCAGAAAAATTAATAACACATCACTGATTTATGTGTTGCGTGTAACAAAAGACTTTCTTTAACTACAAAAGGTTAACATCTTGGTGGTTTATTACTAGTTCTTGAGACATTTCCACACATCAAAACACGCTAATTTAATAAATCGATTTAGATTTAGTTATTTTTGGCTTTCACTAACATTTGTATTTAACGGTCAACATATTCCTGCAACATGATTTCTTGGCCTTCTGCCATGATGTCATGAAATATTAATTTCTAGTATACGTAAAATGCCTGTTGAGTTAAGTCGAATATATATAACGATGTACATGAATGGTTCAATATCTCGTCGACTGCGAAAAGACGAGGGGCAAAACTGACATTTCAGGATTTCATTTCATAATAATATTTATTCTTGTCTTTTAGGAAAATAAGGAGGGGGTGGTATTTCTTTACACAAACTATCTATTGCCATTAGTTTTCCAATAATAAAACCATATTTCGTGCACCGATGGAAACGGTACCAATATCGTACCAGACATCTTAAAAAGAAAATGTCGGGTATTCAGAGAATAGTGATGATTAAAATATTTACAGACGACTGTTGTTGACGTTCTTGATATTAAGACCGAAGACATATCTGAAGAAAGCATATATTGAGAGTTGAAGTTGACAGATAGGAGCTACACGCACGTCACTACAACACTCCCCCCCCCGTACACACAAACACACGCACACACAAACACATCACATGCACATAATGCATGATAAGTATGGAGCAAAATGACTATCTGATCTGACGGAGGACTTATTCAATATACTCACCTGAAGAAACACACTTTTAGGCCTTTGATGGATAGTAGTTACAGCGCAATGTCAGTTACATCATCTCATCAATGTACTACGGGTCTGTGTGGAAACAACTGTAGTGAAGTGGAATAAGGAATCTCATTCCATCCATTTTCTCTTATTGACCTCTTTGTATAAACTCTATGACTGCTAATAGAATTCCAGATGACAGGAGTAATCTCACTCTATGACGACATTTAGTAACCAATAACTTTGGACAAGCTTTCTATAGCATACGACAAGGATTTTACCCAAGTTTTATTCAACGATATGTGTATGTGTGTATATTTATATGTATATAAATATACATGCGTGCTTATAGTTGATACTATTGTGGTCACATGATCGAAGTTTGAGCCTGAGCACGCCATTTTTCTTTCTGGCTTTACAGTGTAAGCATGGCCGCTCCACTAGCAATGTGCACCAAAGAAGAACAACGAGTAGAAGAACAAAGCAGCCTCATCGGAGGCTTTTATCACAATATGGAGACAGTTCACTACCGCATAGGCGTGTGTAAGAGTGGCCCATAAAATTTAAAAGTGGCCAGATAAGCCTGACGCGCGAAGATGGAGCTGGATGCCCATCAAACTCCACCACTGACGAGGAGATTTAGCAGCCTCGAGAGATGGTAATGGTGAATCGGGTCACCATTACCATTTCTATGATCACTGCTCTTTGGTTTTCTTTCATGCACGTTGCTAGCGGAACGGCCATGCTTACATTGTTAAGGCCAGAAAGAAAAAATGGCAGGATCAGGCTGAAACTTCGATCAAGTGACCACAATAGTACCAAGTATAAGCAAGCATGTGAAAAAGGTCGTGTGACGATAATAAAGATATGTTATGACATACATACATGCATACATACCCCACCACATATATATAGTTGAAAATTCATTAGAGATCTATACAAATCATATTTTTATATATAAAATATGAAAATGGAAATAGCACAGAAGTCTAAGATATTTCAACTTAAGAGGGAATTTAATGATTTTTTTTTTTAATTATCAAATAACTATCAAATTTCCTCTTAAACTGAAATGTATTAGACTTACTTCTGTACTATTTCCACCTTAGTCTTTTATATGTAAAGAATCGATTTGTATAGCTCCCTAATTGTTTTACAACTATATA
>NC_068987.1:93399453-93400693 GCF_001194135.2 Octopus bimaculoides
ATATATATGTAGTAACCTCGTGGGCATTTTCCTCTTTCTCCGTTCTTCCATTCTCCGAACTTTCCATCTTTCCGACGAAGGGCTACGCCCGAAACGTCATACGCTCTCTCTTTCCTTTCCTGAGCGTCCAATAATACTATCCATATCACGTCCTCACTTTGTTGTTTTTTTTTGTTTTTTTGTTATTGTTTTTTTTAACTGTATATATATATATTTATATATATATGAATCTTTGCGTGTTTCGTTGCGTTTGTACTGGTCCCCCACCACCACATCTATATCAATGTGGGGTTGCCTACGCTCCCCACTTCGTAACTTAGCGTTTCGAGAAAAGAGGGCGATAGAATAAAACAAGGGTTAAAAACAAATAAAAAGTCCAAAACCTGTTGGGATTCATTTGCTCGACTAAAACCTGCAAGGAAGTGCACCACCACGGACGCTGTTCAATAAATGAAGTCAGTAAAGTTTGAACGATGAAAGACATCCAAAGCATATAAACGTAAGCCTATGTGTGTGTGTGTATGTGAGTGCGCGCGCGTGTGTGTGTGTGTGTGTGTGTGTGTGTGTGTGTGTGTGTGTGTGTGTGTACGTGTGCTTGTGTGTGTGATTGTATAACGTTAAGTAAATTTCATTTGCAAAAAGATAGATAACACAAGAAAAAAAAAATGGGAATTTTCAGAGAAGAAAACGAAATAAAACAAGAATAAACATTATTGTTATAATTTAGATTTTTTTTTTTAAATTTCAGGTTTAGAGTCCTCTCAACAACAACCCACTTCATATGGTGAAGCATTGTTTCATTTTAAATGAAGTGCAACACTAAGAATCTTGTGCCATATGGTAGATGATAGTTTAAAGTTGCCTTTCAGATCTCATTAAATTTTTTAAATGACATAGCTAGATTCTGTAATGAAAAGCAGGATTTGGCCGACGTATTTGGCGAATTGACAATTTTACTTGACTGGAATGGCGTCAAATCAATTTGAATGACACCATCAACTCGATGATTCTATGTTATATTTGGTTATTTGCCCTCTTTACACAAGACTGTACTTGATACCTGATGCGAAATTACGTCTAAATATTCTACACACATACACGTGTGTATACATGTGAACGTGCATACATGTGTGTGCATGTAAAATACACACACACACACGTACATATATATATGTATATACCTATATTTATATATGCATATATATATATATATATATATATGTATATATATATATATATA
>NC_068987.1:93400786-93404185 GCF_001194135.2 Octopus bimaculoides
ATAAATACAAAAAAGGGTTTTTTTTGTATGATTGTGTATAGAGGAATATATTATTTTGTTTAAAAAAGTTCCAACACTGTCTGTTTTTTATGTTTTATTTATATTCCTGCAGAACCAATGTGGGATGTAGAATATGGAATATACAATATATAATATAATATACAATATATAATATAAAATAAAATAAAAATGGATGGCACCATTAAATAAAGTATTGAATGTAGATGAAATATTGAGTGTTCCATATAAAGGATCAAACATATAAATATATAAAGGCGACTCGAGTTCCAGGGTTATTTCCCTTCGTCATGGCCGGTGTGATATGCGTGCACGCACACGCACACACACACACACATTGTTAATATAGTGTTATTTACACTGCGTGCGTGAGAAAACGCTTTTCTATTGCCGTCTCCTTATTGTTTTCTCTCATGTTTTCCCTTTCGCTCATTGCCTCGTACAGACTTCTTTCTCATTTCTTTTATCACATTTGAATGAAGATCAATTTTCCAAGGAAAGTGCTGTACGTGTGAGTCAGTAACAATATGTGTGTCTCTATGTTTATACATACGTGTGCTTGGGTGTATGTATGTGTACATGTGTTGTTTTTTTTGTTTTTGGTAATGTTAGCAGTGATACAGGTATTGCACATATTATAACCGACTGTGTGCTCAAAATAGTAAATGCATCGATCATCGACGCACTGAGGTGGTTCGTGTGCTTGGTCGCTCTTATGTGATAGCAGTCCATTGCAGTTGATCCCGTCAACCCTCTTAGATTATCGGTAAACTGGGACGTAGATACGCAGAGGTTTATATCCACCAATCGTAACCTTTCACTAACGTGCACTCGATTCGTCAAGTTTATCGTCTCTATCTCGGCAAGGTGGAGCAGAGGTGGTGAACCATTGCATCACCTTCGTCATATATTACTGTTTGACGGGATCACCTGCTCTTCCGTTTTCTGTGGTACGGACGCGTTCGACTGTACCAACGTGTAGAGAAAACTTATGTGAGTGACTTTAGAAGATACATGGAGAAGAGGTCGTAGTGATTATTTTGTAATTTGGAAAAAAATCTGAAGATACTTCGAAAGAATTCAGCGTCTTTGTGAACCATCTCTGAAATTCATAAAGGAGATAACGGACATAAAAATTATAGTAATAAAATATTATGCCAGCATCACAACAAATATTTATATTACAAAATCACAGAAACACTTGAGTATCTTAACTTTAGATCATGCCACCCCAAGAGCACACAAACTTTAATGTCCCGTGTGGTCTGGCCAGGAAAGTTTGTATTACTGTTGATGATTTAGACACCAGTAATAAATGAATGTCAAAATTCAAGAGATGTTTACCTCGAAAAATAAAGATGTACCCCTACCAACAGAACTGTGTCGTTAGTGGTGTTTATGCAGTGGTTGTGATCTTCGCTGTGTTGGCCCAGGTCAGCACTTTACTAGCAGTTCGATACTACCTTGATAAACAGTCGACTGATGCTGTACGCTTCAAAGAAACACTTCCGCATTTAGCAGTTAACAACTCTTAATCCGTTCCCCTTCTCAAGTCTTCTCTCGCTGTTTCACTTGCCATTGACGTTTCACTTCTTACCATCTTCCTCTCTGCTCATCTTGTTGCTGCTATTTCCACCATTGTTGGTGTTGATGTTGCAACCGTCATCGCCGTTGCCAACGTCGTCGTCGCTTTATTATTTTTCTTCTTCTTCTTTCTTCTACTTGTCAACTCCATTATTAAAACAATAAAAACTACTACTACTACTACCACCACCAACAGCAACACCAACACCAACACCACCACCACTACTACTACTACTACTACTGCCACTACTACTACTACTACTACTACTACTACTACTACTACTACTACTACCACTACTACTACTACTACTACTACCCCACCACCACCACCAACACCACCACCACTACTACTACCCCACCACCACCACCACCACCACCACCATCATCGTTATCTTCATCATCGTCGTCATCATCATCATCATCATCAACTTCATCATCATCATCATCATCATCATCATCATCATCATCATCATCATTGTCATCATTATCGTTGTTATCGTCCTCCTTGTCGTCATCGTCGTTATCATCATCATCATCATCATCATCATCATCATCATCATCATCGTCGTCGTCATCGTCTTCCTCATTCAAATCAGTAACATTATCATTGTCATTACTCTCACATCTTTATCAGTCTGCTGGTGCTGCTGCTGCTGCTACTACTACTACTACTACTACTACTACTACTTCTACTACTACTACTACTACTACTACTACTACTACTACTACTACTACTACTACTACTACTTATTTTCCCCTCCTCTTCGCTATATTTCACTATGTTATTATTTTCCCTGCCACACCATATTTCCCTCTCTATCAATATAGCACATCACATTTTCTACTCGATTTTTCCTTATTTTCGCTATTTTCATTCTTGCCATCGCCTTCTATTTCAAGCTCCAACTAATCTAATCCAGCCTTCTGACATAAAAAAAAACAAAACAAAAACAAACATAAAAACATCCTTGTTTACTCCCAAGTCAGTCTATCAATAAAGGTTTCACATACTGAAAGACGTCTCTCAAACAAACATCATCTCTTTGATGATATATTTCAATGTGCAAAATATTTTTAATTTCATATGTTGCGCTGTTTTTTTTTTTTATTTTCCGTGTGTGTGTATGTTTGTGCGCGCGCGCATGTGTGTGTAGATGTGTGTGTGTGTGTGTGTATGTGTGCGTACTGTTTCTTATTGTGATTTTTTTCTCATTCGATCTCACTTTCTTTTATCCTTTGACCTGAAGCGTATCCGTTGTGAAATATATCTACATATTTATCACACCATCTTTTTGCTTACTTCCATATTAACATTATATGTGTGTGTGTGTATGTGTCTGTGTGTGTGTGTATGTTTATACATATACGCACACATGAATACATTCCCACACACACCTAGTTATATACACAAATATATAAATACCTGGCACTCCGTCGGTTACCACGCCGAGTGTTCCAGTTGATCAAACTATCATGCAAGCGGCTCAACACTCCACACACACGCGTAACCTTATCGTAATTCCCATGGAAATTCAGTGTGACACAGAATTAGACAAGGCTGGTCTTTTGGAAAAAAGGTACTATTCACTTTTATGAGTTGTGTGGACTGGAGCAACGAGGAATAAGTTGTCTTGCTCAAGAGACACAATGCACCGCTACGAATCGAGCTCACATTTCTACGATCGTGAGCTAAAAACCTCTAACCACTAAATCACGTTCCTTCACGCATATACGTATATGAGTATGTGTGTGAGTGTGTATGATATATCTATATATATATATATCTATCTATATATA
>NC_068987.1:93406200-93408789 GCF_001194135.2 Octopus bimaculoides
GTGTGTGTGTGTGTACGTATATATGTATAGGCGTATGTATTATGTACAAACAATTACTAAAACCTACTTCATCTCTACACATTAAGCCAGCACACGTGTTTAAAAATTTGAACAGCGAAAGCTGCTATACATAAGATATACACTATACATGTGTGTGTGCGTGTCCCTGTATGTGTGTTTCTATCTGTATGTGTGTGTGTGTCTGTGTGTGTGTGTGTGTGTGTGTGCGTGTGTGTGTGTGTGTGTGTGTGGGTGTGTATGTATGTGTGTATGTATGTGTATAGAAAGAGAGAAAGGGAGCAGTAAGAGTGATAGGTAGAGGGAGAGATATAAGCATTCGTATGGGTCGGGTCTTGTTCAATTATAATGTCCGATGTGGTTATGTGGCTCCGTACGTGCTTGTCCCTTTCATTAACTTTAATAAGTCTGTATCGGATATTTGGATATACATTTGTAACGTATCGTATCATATATGTTTCTAGGACTCCAGGACCCATGTTCACGGCAAACAAAGGGGAAAAAAAACAAGCATTTGTTTCCATTTCCTTGACTTCTGTAAACTGCAATCACGAAATGGAATTTTTCAAGCATCCACTGATTGGAGCAATGATATATTATGCAACGATGCAAGAAGACCTCCTCACTGGGGGCTGCAATTTCCTTTACAATGAATGTAGTCATGCCACTGTGCAGAAACATAATTGCAGAATACATATTTATTATCCTTCCTATTGTTGTTTTCATGGCGTTGTATATATCTTTGTTTCTGTCTATCTGCCTCTCTTTCCATATATGTGTGTACCTGTGTGTGTATGTATCTCTCTCTCTCTCTCTCTCTCTCTCTCTCTCTCTCTCTCTCTCTCTCTCTTTCTTTATATATATATATAGAGAGAGAGCGGTCTGGTGTGTACCATTTTGATTCTAGAAAATGTACGGACAATGCTAATTCTACTATGTCTAATATTAATGGAAACTGTAGCAACAACAATAATAATAGATATTATTATTATTATTATTATTATTATTATTATTATTAGCAACAGCAGAAGAATGATAAGTGTTACTTCATTCGTTGGTACAAGACGACATATTTTTAGGGAAGCATACGTTCGAGTTAATTGCTACTTATTTCCGCGGCTCAGTGGAATGCTAAACTCGGCTTAGCAACACACTGCCAGGCATTAATTCCAAATCTCTGCTACTCTGTCATCAGATGGAACATTTTTTCAGCTTATTTTTCTTACATTTTCAAAATGAAAACTTCCAGAAAGAAAAAAATGTAATATTCGTAAAAAAAAATATAAGACTATGAGAGAATAAGAAATAATACAGCAATTATGGAATTCCTCACATTGTTTTGAAAGTACAAATTTTTAAAATATCTATGTTGTTAATTTTATCATGTTTAGTCTATGCTTGATACGTATCTGGTTCACCTCCCTCTCATGAAAGGATCAGTTATTCGTTTGTAACTGGAGGTTATTTCGTGATCTCCTTATTGTGTAAAACCACATGAGCCCTCGATTAGAATACCTACATTTACAGGCGTTCCAGCAGTGAACATCACCTCTTTTCCCCCCATCCTTGTGTTTTTAGGCGGTAGAGTGGATGGATAGTTTGATATTACTTCAATCAGGATGAACACAGACTTTTCATTACCGTCCTATAGTTGCTATTACCCTTGGTTGTTATGTGCTCTCAGATCGGGAAATATGTACGAGGCAATCCCACGAGGAAAGAAAAGATCGTTTTTACCTGTATTCATATGCTCTAAAGTAATAATCCAACTACACATAGTTATGTGGTGAGTAACATAGTAATTATTTGCTTAATAACTTATACTGTTATTGTACTTAAATAATCCTACTGCATCCTCTTACGGTCGCCTTTTACAACACATAGAACAAACGCTGGGTCTAATTATCGAAAAACGTTTTGGCTTTGTTTATGGAAACATTTAAAATTAGTTTTTATTTCTATAATCATGATATAGAGCAGAATGAAATATGATGCGGAGTATAACGAAAATTCAGCTACGAAACATATTTATAATGCTGTTATCACGGTTTGTAGAGTTAATGATGCTGGGTGAGTGAGAACTTAACAATCTAAACTATCAATGCATTTAAAAATAAAGGAAAGATATCAGCAAAAATCTTACACATATCCATATGTGCAGGTATATGTGTGTTTGTCACTGTGTAGTTGAGAAGCATATAATACATGCACAAACGAACGCAAGACAGATATAGAAAGCCACGAACTCCTCATCTGTTATCAGCCAGAAGGTCGAACGCAATTTCGCACCATTAACGATAATGATACTTCTCTTCTGATAATATCAGCACAAGAAGGTTCCGGTAAACGGGACCAAAAACTTAACAGTACGAGAAGGAACTAACAATAAATGAATAAACAAGCCATACACAAGTGTACATACCAACATGAATAAATGTGATTGAAGACGAGACCATTGGTGGGCGGATGAAATGCGAAGACAAAATAAATAAACAGAATACAGCTTTAGAGAAAGACAGAGACGAAAGTATGGGTACGGCTGAAAGGAAAATTATATATATATATATATAT
>NC_068987.1:93411790-93417046 GCF_001194135.2 Octopus bimaculoides
ATAATAATAATAATAATAATAATAATAATAATAATAATAATATTGAAAAATACCTTAGGAATGAGAACACAGGTCCAAAATTTCCCCAAGACACCTGAACAAGCCTGGAGGGTATATCAGCCGAAAAGTTGTGTAAACAACAAACAAGATGAGGACAAATATCCGTCAAATGTAAATAATGAAAATAATGTAAATAATGCAAATAATGTAAATAATATATCTAATTGGTTATGTTTTAGAAACGACTCCGTTTTTTTTTTTTTTCAGTTTATATAAGAAAGTCGTGATGAGTTATAAAATTGAATACTGTGTCGTTAGGTACAAATAATTGGCTATATCAGGTGCTAAGTGTAAATGAAAGAGAGAACAAAGTCGGTTAGAAATATAAAATATGGTTTGCTGTAAAATGTAAAAACGACACAACTAACTATTGCTTCTAATTTGTATTTCCTAAATATCATCGGACTATAGATAACCAAATTACAACAGGCATATAGTCCATTTTTTGTATTTTAGTGCATTGTTGTACCATTCAAAACTTTTTATTCTTTACATATCTTAACTTTACACATTTCGTTTTGTATTTTTTAGATAATCCAAGCATTTTTATTAGATATGATTTACTGCATATGCAAGCAAGGGGTAACAAGAGATTTATGGTTTGGTTATTCCATATTACCTGATATTATTTGATGTTACTCTATTATCGTATATAGGGTAAGAAGTGATTCATGTTCTCAGGTCACAAAAAAAGATTTATGTCCCCAATCAAAACTTATTGACGAAGTTTCGATTCAAGTATGGATTCCGGAAATCTTGGCACATTTTTGCTTGTTCTAGCACCGGTGAATCGTTTTACCAGATTCCCCATTTTCAGTACTGAAATATGACAGTAAATGTTTGAAAATGTACAGAGGAACGATGAATATGAAATGCCTTGTTCGTATCTGTCGATATCCATAAGAGTGCTTTTGTCTTGTTTTACAACGTTACCAGTGACATCCCCTCACAAACCAGGTGGCACACTAACAACCATCAGGAATAGATTATTAATGTTAGTTGACCTGAAAAAACTTCATTTTTATTGATATATCTCCTATTCATCTATCATATATGTTGTTGGGTTACATCTTCACAAAGAGTGAATTAAACTTCTGTATCTATCTCTATATGTTCATGAACATATACGGAGGTATAAAGGAATAAAAATACGAATACAGTGAGGCGTGAATGTATCAAGGAATGAATGAATAAGTAGATCTATAAATATGTGGCTGAATGGCTGTATAAATGAATGAACTCTAAAATATATGAATATAGGAATGATTAAATGCATGGATGAACAAATGAATTTATACTTAAGGGAATATTTGGATTAATGTTGTGCTTGGTATTTTCTGGTTCGAAGTTAAGATGGTGTCAGACAACATGCTGCGGTGACTAGAATTTATATTATCATTCCCTCGTACATCAGACGACATTTCACAACCAAATGGTCCACTTCAACCAGCTGGAAGCAGACTCAATACAACATTACAACGGGCAATTCTGAATTTTTGCAGAAAACTATAATTGATGAATAATAATCTACCTTGCAATGTTGAGATACAAATCCTACCACCTACCTAGCATTAAAAAAAAATTCATAGAAACTTTGGCAGGTTAGCTTGAATTTAATTTAATATTAGTGAGGACGAGTTTATTCACGAAATTACCATAAGATGAGTCGACGTTACAAACATCATGGAAATATTGTCTAGTTTTGAGAACGTGAATAGAAATTAGTTGAGATCGAACTGGAAAAATTGCAAATATCCGATGCCACCCACACCCGCACACAACACTTAACCAAGTCGACCACTGTTCTGTAGATACAAAAAGGGGTACAGTTGCACATTTATTTTTAATCACTACAATTGTTTCAACGGAACGTAGTTCTCAAGTGTGTTGGCATCTGATTATGCAACTATTTCCCCGCACTCTGAGACCTCGTTGTGCTTTCTCAGGTGATATGTAAATATTGTCTCCGTAAGTTTAAAATCTTCGGTTTCTAGAACACTCTGTCCGTCGTGGCCTGAATTTAGTAGTAGCCACTTAGCTTATCAGGGTGTATTGTTGCTGAAGGACCATTGGCAACCTGTTTTGAATGTGTAAATGTAGTGGAATGGTGATTCTGCTACTGTTAAAGTGGTGGCAAATGTTCACTGCTGTTAGCATTCGGTCACCTTCAGAGAGATTATGAATTCACCGAGCCATCCGTACTGTTGTTTTCTCGGAACTACCGTTCTTTGCCAATCTTTGTATTGGCCAGTGGCTTGGTAAAGCTTCGATGCTTGAACTCAAGCCGTTTTCCTACATCCTAATTGCTGGCTAATGTTCACGAAGGGCACAATTTGCTGATGAAGCAATACAATCTTTGATCCAGTAACTGGGCTGATACTACGACGCTTTCCCATTGCGAATTAATGTGTAACGATGCTTGATTATTAAACAAAACAGTTCAGTACGACCAGCCATATGACCACCCATTTGCTTTATGAATTTGCATAATCTTGGTACGGTCTTAAACTTATTTTGACGACAATTTCTTATCATTTGAATTAATTGCACATGAAAATTATTCAAATTGTAGAAAGATATATAATGCCTACACCATTCGAAAGAGACAATAATTCTACATAAACTGTAATAAGCAAAATAATTTTATTCAGTTTTGCTAAAAATATATTAATGACCAATATCTGTCCACAAATAACTTTTAGAATGAAATCAAGAAAACTGATGTCCTTCTGTCAGAGTCTTCCTAGTCTTACCCTTCTTCGTTTTGCTCTTCCATCTAGTTTGTGGATGCTGAGGTTCTGGGCCCGGATCACATGACCAAAATGTACAGCAGTTTTCGCAGCCTTGCCAACAATTTTATTTCCATTCTCAGTTCTGACAATTTTTTGCAATGGTCACTCCAGTTAATCAACCACACTCTTTGCTAGCACGTCGTTTCAGATAATTTGTGTATATCTATATATGTATGTTTGCATGCATGTATGTATATACATGCGCACACACACACACGCACTCACATACACACACACACAATATAAACATATGCTGTTTATAAACATTTTTTTTTATTCTATCAAGCACAGGGAAACCGGGTGACTCAGACACGCACACAGATATATATACACAAACATTTACGTATATGCTAACTAGTAAAAGAGAACACATCTTACATTTATTGAGTGATAAATTTATTCTGCATATTACAAAGTTCAATATTAAATTGCTGTTGTATTAACATTGTTAAGTTCGTTGCTGTAGTACACAATCTGACATGTCCATTTTTTAAACTAAACTACATGCTATATCATTTGTAAAGTATTCTTGTGTACAAAATATATCACACAAATAATCTAACGTTCGGTTTCGTTGCTACGAACGTGCTACATGTATTTATATACAACTAATTCTATCCAGTCGACTTTAGTGAATATTAGTGGGGTTGTTGTCAACCAATTTGCAGAAAGCTTAAAGTTTATAGAGAGGCTGACGAGTACGTCAAAAAGATTCAAAACGTACAATTATATGTCTCTCTGGTTTTCTATCCGCTCACATATTGTACAAAAAAATCATTAAAATTCGCGTTATTAAACAGGATATATACAAGTTTAATATACAGTATATAATCTATAGCAACAGTCAGAATTCGCACCCAAATATATTTCTGCCAACTTAGAAAATGTCACTATTTATAACGTATACTTACGGTTTCTTTAGGTTAGGTATAATCATGGTTATCAAAGGTGATAAACATTTAACCAAACTGTAACACATTAGCCACAACCATGCAGGAGTCTGAATTGATGTTTCTAACTTTTTAGGTTCCATTCCAATGCTTGCTTCTCTCATTGATTTTAGTTCAAAACACGCGTATAATCTTTTAATTCTTTTTTTCATCGTTTCATATAAAATCTCATTTTCCAGTTCAATGTCCTTGTGTTTAAAGGATCAACTTCTTTGTTTTTACGTTTTGTTTCATACATAATGTGTGCAGGTACACACACACACACACATATAGTGAGAAATACATATACATATATGTATATATATATATGAAAATATATGTATATACATACATGCATACATATATATGTTGATATAAATGTAAAACATATTCATATATATATATATATATATATATACATATATATATATGCATATAAATGTATATAAGTGTACATACTTATATATATATATGTGTGTGTGTATATATACACTTATATTTATAGATACATACACACGTACACTCATATATTATATTATATGTGAATGTAGATATATATGCACGCATGTCAATGTTTGTATATATGCATAGATCTCTGCCTGTCACTGAGCATGTGTGTTTAAATGGCGTTTTAGGAAATATCGTTTTTTTGATACAAACGCCACGCGGTTTATTGTAGCTGTTGTTTCTTTAAAATGGAGATAGAATTCTTCAGACATATCGTTGCCATTGAAACAGGAGAGCCATAAAACAAAGTAAATATTTCCTGTTACATAGTTGTCTTTTGTTTATGTTAATGACGCCTATGTGGTTTGGCGGTTTAATGGCAACGTTTAAAATTTTCATTGCCAGTCGTTACAGAGCTTCACTCACGCCACGGTCGTCCCCTCACCATGAGATTCCTTTCAGAAGTTGCTTGAAGATATTTTCGATTCAAACCCATTGATGTGTATGTCCCTCAATGAAGCCAACTACAATATGTATGTATGGATTCTAAGTCAGCATGGGGTCAATGCCTGACAAGAGCAGTAACTGAGCCTCTGTGCATATGTACGCATAAACATGTGCGTGCGCATGCGTAACCTTTCCTTTATGAGGTTGTACTCTCAAACTAGCAATGCGGTTGTGTGTAATTAAGTTCAGTTGCAGGGCACTGTAAGCCTCCAAGGACATTAAAAGATATTGGTAAGATTCCAACACATGAGCTGATCCAGTGTTGTTCAATTCACGATATATCTAAGAAGTTAACGTCTTATATACTTTCCGACCTTTAAGAAGCGAATATACCGAATGCAGATTGACAAACAATAAATTTCAGAAAGAGGAATATTTTAATAACCTCTTCGCTAAATATTAGATTTTATTTCAAGTTTACATATATATTGAAAAATATATATACAGAGAGAGAGAGAGAGAGAGAGAGAGAGAGAGACACACAGACAACATATATATATATATATATATATATATATATA
>NC_068987.1:93417617-93420345 GCF_001194135.2 Octopus bimaculoides
GTCTGTGTTAAGCAGGAAATGTTGTGTCAAAACAGGAAGTGTGTGTAAGGGGAGACAAGTGTTTTTAGTTGGAGTTATGAACTCTTTTCTTCCCAACAGGAAGTTTGTGTCTGTTCATAGAGGAATAAGGTCACTGAGGGGTGGGTGTGTTAAGAAATGGTTGGAATTTCTCTATGAAAAGATTCTCCTTGTTGATTCTTTCTTGTGTGGAGATTCTGTCTTTACATTGATAGAAAGGGAATATAATGAATTTAGGGTTTTTGTTTCTGGCGCAAGAGTCTACGTGGCCACTCAGTGGCCACAGAACCATGTGTCTCAGTGGCCCAGAACCATGTGTCTGAGACGCTAACTTCTTACCTCATAACCACGCCTGCGGCTCATGGTACAACATACATACATACATACACACATACATATATACATACATACATAATACATACATAAATACATACACTCGTGCTTTTACGATCACAGAGGACATATTTCGAATTCTCTTTCTTCTTTTGTCCTTTCTTTTCCGGTTTTAACCCTTTTATATTTTGCATCCATCTTCCTCTTTTTTTTCCGCGTGATTTCTCTTGTTCTACTGGCCTAATATATATAGCTTGTATCGGCCATGAGCTCAGAGGCCGGAGATTGCTTGGAGACACTGGACCTATCATCAAAAGCGCTACCTAAATAATATCACCACGTATAGAAATATAGGTAGGTCATAGCTATGTAATCTGTACATTGAATGGGAAGGTTAGCCACATGAATATATATATATATATATATATATATATATATATATATATATGTCATTATTCAATTTTATTTCAAGATTTCTTGCCAATAGAGAAAGAAACGTTTTCTAACCTTGACCACACGCTCCTTCACTGGAATTTCAACATCAACAACATGGTATTTTTGTTTGTTTGTATGTATGTATGTATGTATGTATGTATGTGCAGATTTGTATGTTTTGTATATGTATTCTCATACATATAGTTGCATATCTAGACATGCTCGCATATATATATATTTAAATGATAACCTTCTGAAACGTTTTACAAATTTTTACAGTTCCAGTGATGGATTGGCTCTATAATCTTCGAATTAGCTTTCTTCTTTCTGGTTTTGGGAAACCTAATTTCTCAACATTGGTATTTAGGCAGTGTGTTACATATCCCAGGGCCCCGATGATTATAGGTATAATCCTGAACTTGTAATCTGGATAGAGTAACTGTAGATTTCTCAATAGTTCTCCATAGGTGTTCTCTTTTTCACTGATCTTCAACTTAATGTTAACATCAGCTGGGCAGATAATTTCCACAACTGTGCACAATTTCTCTTCCCTCTCTCAAATATCAGGTTTGTTGTGCTTACTGGTACAGTCCACCAGTAAGCACAACAAACCTGATATTTTATTATTATGATATTTTATTATTATGAGTGGCTATGGCTTCTACCATATTGTGGGTTCTTAATTCTTTGTCCTCGGGATTATCGTTCCGACGGATTTCAGTATAGAGCGTCCAAGCTACAAAGTCATGTCTCATCGGTAGATAATACCATGATGAAATTTTCGGATAGTTGATTATGATGTGGGTGATATCTTCAGTGAGAACTCCACAAAATCTGCATCGGTTGTTACATTTTACGGCTTTTCTCGCATCTCTATCCCTTTTATGCATCAGGTACTTGGTTAATATTTCCTGTTGCTGGATAGCAAACGCATACTCTTCAAAGTGGGAGGTAGTACTCCGGCTATTGGTTCATGATAAACTGCTTTGATGATCGATGTTACTATCACCACAGAACTTTCTGCTAACATATCTATGCATAGTCTTCTGCTCATATAGTCTCAGCCGTTCAAGTATACGTGTACAAATGAGATGTGTAAGAAATTTTAAAATCTTGTTGTTGTCCGGAGCGCTCTAAGACTGCTGGGTGTGAGATACTACTTATTTCTCTAGGTGAGGAGATCTTTGAAAACCTATTTTGCAGGGAACTGGATCATCATTTCTCTATTCCACAAGAATACCACTTTTTTTTCGACTCCCGAATTAAGGTAAGTGGAACCAACTTTAATGAGATTCGAACACAGAAATATAATTGAATGATGTGAGTTATTTTATCTGCATTATACTGATTCAGGAAATCTAACCCATATCCTGCAAGCTGTGAATTTAATACTATAAAAATATACATGTAAAATTATATAAAGTTCTAGCTACAATAATCCAGTTGTAAATAATTTTTTTAATAATTTTATATGTTATTATTTTTATCAGAGGGTGCAAATTAATTATACATCCACATAAATATTAACTTAAATTCCTAATGTTGTCATGCACTCAAGTAACTTTAGAAATTAAATCTGAAGAAATTCGTGCGTAACAAAATATTAATAATACTTAATTTCAACTTATTTTATATCAACTAATTAACCCCCCCACCACTTTTTACATTACTCTGACCTATACAAATTATACGAGTTATATTAACCACCAGCACGTCTATGAAAAGATAATTATTAATGCATTTAAATATTTTTCATGTATTAAATCTGAACGTTTTAAACATCGCATTACGCGTCCTCACAATATTATATATACGCTAGATAAGAATAATAGATTCTAAAGCAGTAAGAAGTCAACAAATTTATTAAAACATTAGAGAGAAGGTAAACTTATGTATATATATATATATATATATATATATATATATATATATATATATATAT
>NC_068987.1:93420574-93421902 GCF_001194135.2 Octopus bimaculoides
ATTTCCAGCGTCCTTAGCAAACGGTTCTCGTCTGTAAACGATATATGTCTGCTCTTAACACCCTGCATCTGTATAAGAGAATCCCTCAAGGTTAATACCGTAGTATTGGGCCTTATAATAATAAATCCACATTCAGTAGGACAATATATATATATATATATGTGTGTGTGTGTGTGTGTGTGTGTGTGTGTGTGTGTGTGTGTATGTATGTATGTATTATGTATGTATGTATGTATGTGTGTGTGAGAGAGAGAAAATTGGTGAGTGAGTCAGTGAGTGAGTGAGTGAGTGTGTATATATGTGTGTATGTGAGTGTGTATATATAAATTTAGTACTCAAGAAAGGTTTTTTTTATAAATACATAACGTTAAAAAGCACAGAAATATATCAGTATCAGACGAAAATCGACCATTAGCGGGGGCGGCTTTGCTAAATACGTAGTTCTGATTTGTTGAGCATTATCATATGCTAATGTCCACGGGCTTTCATAAATTATATCAATATCGGCTGATTTTCTTCTATATCTATAAAACATGATTCCTAGAGATGAATGCCTCAGTTCAGCAGGTGTTCAGTAACATGTCTCCATTAAGCATGATGTACAAATTGCTATAGTGAACTAATACTGCTGCCTCCATTAATAGCGGATTCATGCGTATGTTTCTGTGTATGTATCCATTCATATGTCTTTGTATGTAGGTATGCCTACACACATACATACATACACATATATCATGTGATTAAATATAGTCCTGGCTTGATTTGCTAGATCCAAAGAAGAATGTGGCGTTTAGAAACTATGCTTTAAGTATAAGAGATGAGAAGACAGACAAGTGTTATCGACTCTTTCACATTCTCACAAATATTATATACTCCTCACATGATGCATATCATTGTTAAATATGCTGTTTCCACCATGGTTAATATCAGGAAATATGGCGTGCATACAATAATTATGATTAAACGTTTATCAAATTTCTTGGAGTTTATAGAAAGTGATTAAATGTATACTAATTCTCAAAGTAATAATACTTTTTGCCTTGGGACAGAAATTGAGGAAAACAAATTTCACATTTCGATATTTGCACTAAATATATGTCTTGTTTTTTTTTTATTAATTTAATGACCATTTCGCATTCTACTACACCAAAAACTTGTCTCCGGAAAATTGTCTAAATAGGTTTCTAATTTTCAGAAAGTTATACGATTCAAAATGGTTTATGGGTATCAAATTCGAGTTATATCCGACCTCTCTCCCTATGTTTCTCTCTTTACCTCTCTCCCTATACATATATATATATATATATATATATATATATATATATATA
>NC_068987.1:93421923-93424949 GCF_001194135.2 Octopus bimaculoides
TGTGTGTGTTAAATTAAACGAGACAACAAAGCCAAGACTGTGTGGAATTTTCAGGACAAAGAGAAAGTTAGTCTTACAGCTGTTTCTGGGATATTAGGGATATCCTTTCAGCAGAGACGATGTGAGATTGTTAAATGGAGGGAAATATCAGAGTTCAATATGAGGAGTTATTTTTGAAAAGGAAGCAAATAAGGAGTATATAGGGAAATAGGAGAATGAATGTAGAAATAAGAATAAAAATGTATAAAGATGTTATAGTTAGACACACACACACACACACACATGTTATAGTTACAGTTCCATTATCCAAGGAAAGTGGTGTGTAGAAGTGTGTGTCATCACAAACAGATAGTGTGGAGACCAATACCTCTCATATATGTATATACCAATACTTCTCGTATATATATATATATATGCGATACATTCAGGAGCGGAGACGAATGACAATTTTTGTAGATAATAATAATGATGGTGTTTATAAGCTTTAAGCTTACAAACATTACCAATTACAGAATATATATATATATATATGTGTGTTTGTGTGTGTGTGTGTGTGTGTGTGTGTGTGTGTGTGTGTGTGTGTGTGTGTGTGTGTGTCTGTCTGTTTGTCTGTATGTTTGTCTGTATGTATGTATGTATGTACGTATGTATGTATGTGTGTGTGTATTATGTATGTATGTATGTATGCATGCATGTGTGTGTGTATGTGCGTGGGTCAAAATGATACTAAAACGAGAAACAATGAACAAAAGACAGATAACAAGGGAACAACAGACAATGTTTATTAGTTTGATGTTGGGTAGAAATGGAAGAAATCTTGGAGGTTTCGAGCCTGCCGACCTCTTTTACAGAACGGAATGAGAGAAAGCACTTGCAAAAAAGATAAAGAAAAGAGAGAGAAAAAAAAAACACGTGTCCAGATTAAAGGTTTCACATGTTGAATTAACCGGGAGGAAGTGAATTGTAGGAGCACCTAGAATGTTCTCCTCTAAGGCACAAGTCCAGGCAAGGTTATTTGTGGAAGGCCAACAGTCGCCCATGCATATCAGCCTCCCTTTTCACGCCCCCTATGTTATCCAAGGGAGAAACGAAGGCCGATACAGCTTGGCACACGCAACCATGTTACAACTCAATACTACAAGTTGAGTGAACTGGTGCAATGTGAAATAAGGTGTCTTGAACAAGAACGCAACATACAGCCTGGTCCTGAAATCGAATATGTATGTGTGTGCGCGCGCGCACCTGTGTGTGTGTGTGTGTGTGTGTGTGTGTGCGCACCTGTGTGTGGTTGTGTGTGGGCACCTGTGTGTGTGTGTGTGCGCGAGAGAGAGAGAGCATGTATGTATATATGTATGTATGTATGCAATCAAAATTATTATTTGAATATTTTCAAAGGAGAAATTTCAGCTGAATTGCCAATTTGCAATTAAATTTTCCTGTAGTTTTCTTTCCTATAACGAATGTTTCATTTTCTACGATGCTACATTCGTAAAATAACTACATCATGCAGTGAAGAAATATCGACAGAAATCTATAATAATGATGTTTATAGTCAACATATAAGCATTTACTTACTTTTACATTTCTAGTTTCATTTTCTCTCTTTTTGAAATCCGGAAATGTACGTTCTTAAAGCATAAGATCACCGTATGAACAAGTACGAATGTCTTGTCGGTGTGCTTTTGTGGAAATGTGTGTGTGTGTGTGTGTGTGTGTGTGTGTGTGTGTGTGTGTGTGTGTGTGTGTGTGTGTGTTTGTGCACGTCTATGTGTGTTTGTAAGAGACAGCAGATGAATGTGCGTATATGTGTGCGCGTGTGTGGATTCCATTATGTAAAATCAACAAGGACAGTAATTTTGCTTTCAATATTTTTTTTCTTTTAGACATCAACTAGGAAAATAAAGTGAAAATATACTTTCTTAATAATGTGTATAAGCTATTATATATATTAATTTCATATCTATATGTGCAATTTAGATTTTCTAATTGTAAATCTATCACCTACACCAATTCACATCTTTCTTTTCACACATGTATAAAGAAAAGGATTTAAATAATCTATTGGCAATGCCAATAAGATAGTCACCAAAAATGATCAAATTCCTCCAGAAGTGGAACTATAAGCAAGCTTTCCGGTTTTTCGAAATTCTAGTCGGTTCTCTGATACTTTTTCAAATCGACGAGTTCTAAGACTTCCAGATGTTCACATTTTGGACCTATACGTAAGTAACAGGTCGCTAAATACAGAGCAATGCAGCAACATTTGCTTACAACTCCCAGGTTTAAAAACAATCAAAGCAGTTTCGGAATATCCTTCTCAATTTCCAGCTGAACATAAATATACAATTATCCAACCCGACAGAAATCCAGATTCGTAAGTATTTATAAAATGATTTCGTCCCAACTATTCACTTCAATCAATAATCTTTCAGTCCAAGGGGCTATTTCCTACATCCGAAGAATAAAACTTCACGTCCTTGAGTTCTTTACCGAAAGGAAATTAATTTGTTAATCGTGATATCGATAAGATATGCAGCGATATTTGGTATCATTCATAGCCAGAAGACTGTCCATGACAAAATTTATTTCAAAATGATAAATCTCAAAGCAAATACATTATCCAAACGATTCAAAATCTTTATGTCTGACTCTACGCCTATTATCACATACATCGGTATTTCCTTCTCTCAGGGACATTTTCCCATAACTATACGTCCATCTGCCTGCACTAGAGAAAAACACATATTTCTAAATCCATTATCATTATCATTGTCACTATCTTATCATTATCTGTCCTGCGTTTCACGCTAGAATAATCGCCACCACCAAAAAAAAAAAAAAGAAAAAATCACCAATGTATTGACCTCCAGTTATTACCACATTCAATGCCAGCAGTCACTCTGTAGTGATATTTTTTTCCTGCAGTGCACTAAACTTAGTATCTACCAAAAGAAATTCGGCGTTAGTAGGGACCAAGCAACGCTCAGCTATACATTTCTCAATCTGGCGAAACAGTTATCTCATGT
>NC_068987.1:93424959-93426485 GCF_001194135.2 Octopus bimaculoides
TATATAGTCTTCTTGAATTTTGATATTATATTCGGGATTTATGATCTGAGATAAACTAAAGAGCACTGTTTCACTCTATAACAGAATAAAAACAATCAAAGCAAGTATAATGAGAGATAACAAAATGTAATAGACATATATAACATAACAAATTTGCTACAGTAACCATATATCGTCAATAGTTCATAAATCCTAAAAATGAAGCGGACGAAGTAGATAAGAAGTTGGTTCTTTTGTAGAATCATAACAAGCATTGACATCATTTCTTTTTGAGTGAACCCCACATCATGGAAGAAAGTTGTCTAAGGAAACAGCTATCAGACTGGCAGAGAAAAATTATTGTTCTTTTCAACAGTAAAAATTCGACTTCGGGACTGGCTTAATGGTTAACTTGACCGAGTTACCCAGGGTTAATATGACATCACGCTTTGTGACGCTTATTGTCTACCTGAAATAGATCTTGTGAAAATGTAAATCGGCATTTCCCGAAATTTCTGCTTTTCTAGTGACCAACCTGTATTAGGAAGTTAAAGTTATGTCCGGTCATAAAGTGGCCACTGGTTTCGCATCTATCAAGCGTTTAGCAAATTTTAGTCTGCTAAGCCCTTTATGGGTGCGAAACCAATGGCCACGCTATGACCGGCCTTAATAATCAAACTTCCTGCCCGAGCCATAGGCTCTTAAGCTCGGTTCCCAAATTTTGAGTGGCACATATTCCCTACTGCATGGGAAGCCAGCCCGCGCAGTATTAATCATATTTGCCAGCTGAGAGCACTGGAGCAACGAGAAATGAAGGATTTTCTCAAGAACACAACGCATCGCCTGGACAAGGGATCGAAACCTAAATCTTTGAATCACCTTAATCATTAAGCCATGCGCCCACACACACACACATAGACACACAAACACACACACACAAATAGAAATATAATTAAAAACATATACATGCATGAATACATACATACACACACACACACACATACACATATATATATTTATACAGACAAATATATTTATACGATGCATATGCTACATACATATATAGAGCGAGAAAGAAAGAGAGGATATCTGTGTAAAAGTAAAGGAGAGAGAGATTAGGAGAGAGGTAAGTATGGAAACCATAAAGAAGAAAAAATAAGAGAAGAAAGAAGAGTGGGATATCGTCAGAATCAAACAACTGAAGACATCATAAAAGTAAGTTTGAGAAAATAGATTCATAGAAGGAAGATCAAAGGGAATTCGCTGAGAGATTAAAAAAAAAAAGAGAAGATTACAAAAAAGAAAGGAGAAAAACAGTTTGGCATCCACTGCTAAGCGAGGAGCAGAATCGAATAAATTTAAAATGTCATACTGTAATTCTTATTGAATATGTAATTAGTTTAGACGAATTAAGTTGGTTTGTATCCCGGGTAGGAGCGTCTAGTTTTCATATTCATGTGTGTGTGTGTGTGTGTGTGCGTACGTGCGTGTATGTGTACATATGCATATATATATATATGTATATGTATATGTATATGTGTGTATAT
>NC_068987.1:93426726-93427874 GCF_001194135.2 Octopus bimaculoides
ATATATATATATATATATATATTTACATATACTGATGTGTATAGAGGGATGAATATATATATATATATATATATGAGTGTATGTGTGTTTTTATCTATATATGTATGCATATAGTATCTCTCTCTCACACTCTCTCTCTTTCTCACTTTATCAGTCTGTCTTTTTAGGTATTAATGTATATATATAATATATATATATATTGGTATTTCTAAATTAATATTTTTATTGCTGATTGACAAGAAATGTGTGCGAAAGAGATACACAAGCATGCGTTACAAGCGTGGGGGTTAAGTGTGGCTATGTACATACATTCAAACGTGTTTATGCGTGTATATATGTGCATGTGTGTTTATGCATGCATATTGTTCAAGAGATAAGCAAATATATGGGGATTTACTTGGAAAATATAAATGGAATGCGACATGAGATAGAAATGAATGTCGTCAGCAGTCAACAGTAAAACATAAATACAAAACAGGGAAATGCCCTGACAGTATATTGCAGTTGTTTGGTTTAAGAGTTATTCAATGGCCACAATGAGATATGTAGTTTCGGAGGGTTGATCTCGCTGGTCCACGTGTTAATAAATCAATAGCAAAATTGTATATTCCCAGTTTAATTTCGCTGCATGCGCCCTATTTCTTACTGATCCCTTCTTCCGCTTCAATATGGACGGCCTGGCTTTGTTACGGGTTGGGTGAACGAGAAATTGTGATGAGATGGAGAGGTTTCGCATATATAATCTTGATGTAAACAACACGCAAACGCATATACAGACACCCACATATATATATTGTATATACGTGCGTGTGTGGTTGTGTGTTTGTATGTGTGTTTGAGTGTCTGTGTTTGTGTCTATGTATGTGGGTGCGCAAGTACATTTGTATAAATGTGTGTGTGCGTGCGTGTGTGCTTGTGTCTGTGTGTTTGAGATTCTGCGTTTGTGTCAACGTATGTGTGTATGTAAGTATACATATATGTGTGTGTGTATGTGTGTGTGTATTATTTGGGTCCACATATACACAAGTATTGTACACACACACAAGCACAAGCAGACTCACACAGACGCACGCACACATGCATATATATACATATATACATACATACATATATATATATATATATATATATATATATATATATATATA
>NC_068987.1:93428038-93429056 GCF_001194135.2 Octopus bimaculoides
TATATATGACTACATACACTTCAATGGAACTCGCTATCGAAATTCCCTGTATATACATCTAGCACTACTTCGGAACAGCGAGTTGTCATTGCAATATCTGCTCTTGCACACGATAATAGTATAAATCAAAACTGACCAATTCATATCTGGTTAATGGATTTCATTTAGATGACACCGTTGTTGCTGGATGGGGATGCTGAGTGGGGCAGCTTGTGAGAGCTGCAGCACCAGCAGCAGGAGCAGCAGCAGCAGTAGTAGTAGTAGTAGTAGTAGTAGTAGTAGTAGTAGTAGTAGTAGTAGTAGTAGCAGCAGCAGTAGTAGTAGTAGTAGTAGTTCTAGGGTCTTGACATCCCATGGTTTATAGTGTTATAAATGAATACAGTTGACGCTAGATGGCAAGTATTAGAGAGGCCGTCATCATAATTGTATGACTGCCACACAAGTAGAATATTGGATTGTCCCTGTTTATATTGACAAAGACAATGCAATGAATTTCAAGGGGCTGACACATAAATTATTATGATAACTATTTGTACCTCTGTTTCTCTTTAAGTCAGTCCCTATGAATTTGAGAACGTTCGTACGGATCATTATTTTTCGTATGTCCAAGTATTTGGTTTTTCTGTGAAACAAACTTATGACAAAATTCAAAAGCACATTGTATATCGTCCATGAACAACCTCTGTTCCGATGCCACCTACATAGAATATTTGTGATAATTAATCGCTAATCTACGGGTTTCATTAGCTAAATGCAAACAAAAACTCAGTTTTCTAATAATTCGAATAATGCGTGTCTGTCGATTATTGTTTCAAATTTGCAGCAAAGAATCTCTATTTTTGAATTGCTAAATTCACCAAAGTTGTATATATACTTGTTTCTTAACAACGTGAAAACTGCATTTTTTTTAATGGTGATGGCATACACATATAAATTCATGCACACGCATGTGCGTGCATGTGCGTGCATATGTGTGTGTGTGTGTGTGTGTGTGTGTGTGTGTGTGTGTGTGTGTGTG
>NC_068987.1:93429368-93430374 GCF_001194135.2 Octopus bimaculoides
CATGTGCGTGCATATGTGTGTGTGTGTGTGTGTGTGTGTGTGTGTGTGTGTGTGTGTGTGCGTGTGTGCGTCGGTGTGAGAAAATATTGCAATTTGTAAAAGCACCGAGATCAACCTGTTCGTCATTATGCATGAAGATGACAATTATGAAAAGAAACAAAATACTTCAGATGACCAAATTTAGTGAAATTACGAAAGACAACACTTCTAAAACAAAATGTAAGCTAGCTAAGTTCATTACTGGTGATAACGCTCAAAAAGTCTCTCACCCTCTCTCTCTCTCTCTCTCTCTCTCTCTCTCTATCTCTCACTCTATCTCTCTCTCTCTCTCTCTCTCCCTCTATCTATCTATCTCTTCATTACATAAAAGGGAGTTCAGCCAAATTACAATAATGAATAACTTATATAGTACACCCTCCCACATGCAATGACGCACGCACAATTACACTGATGTTTGTATACACACGCAAACAATTATATGAGACGGAAATTCTCAGTGAACCCGAAGACAAGACCACAAATGGGAGATTCTCTTCTAAGACACAGTTTTAATATTTCTTCTCTCAAGGAAAGTTTCAGGGATAAACATTCATTAGCGACAACAGATAGATAGATATTTTTGAACAATAGGATACGCCAGATAAAACTGTTCTCCTATGCGGATTTCAAAACAATTCAAAGTACTTTTTGTGAAAAAGTAAAGCGATTATTTTTGATGAATCTTCATAAAATTAAAATACGAAGCTGCTTCCATTCTTCACATTGAATATTGTAGCGTATTTAGCTTTTAATCAGTCACAAAATTTTACTTTCAAGACCGCGCTAATCGTTAAACCTTTGTCTTAATTTTGTTTAAGGCGTGCTGTCCTACTTAAAATTACGAAGGTATCTGCCTATATATGTATGTATGTATGTATGTATGTATCTATCTATCTATCTATCTATCTATCTATCTATCTATCTATCTATCTATTTATCTATATATATATATATATATATATATATA
>NC_068987.1:93430578-93436375 GCF_001194135.2 Octopus bimaculoides
TAGTTTACTTTTCCGCTGATGAGAAATAAAAAAAAGTACGCCACGAAGTAAGAAAAAATATTATATTTTCAGAATATAAAATGACGTGCTACTAATAGTTCCATGCATGAAGGCGGATGCAAAAAGCTGAATGGAGAAGAAAGAGTAATGGTTGTGGTCAATGTGTGCAGCAGGGTTCGCCGCCACCCCCTACCGGATCCTCTTGGAGCTTTAGATGTTTTTTGCTCAATAAACATTCGCAATGCCCGGTCTGGGAATCGAAACCGCGATCCCACAACCGCGAGTCCGCTGCCCAAAACCCTATGCCTCTACGCCAGTTAATATAATATCTGATCGTAAAATATATAAAATGTTAGCTTATTGACGGTATCCATGCTTACGACTTTATTATTTGTATCCATCTCAACTTCGATTATTAATTTGTCGTTTCTATATAATACATTTTAGAATTCTTTTTACCTGTGTAAATGTTTTACAGTTTTGTGTGTTGATTCTTTCGCAAATTTTCTTTTCTTTTACCTAGCTTGATCATTGTATTCCTATCCGTCCCTCTATCATAATTATGGAAGCCTATATTGCTAAATATATACTGAATGTCGTACAAGTACACCCGCTAAAATTGTTATTAAATTGCCCAATGTGTTGCATTATTCTACAATATCCAGTTGTTTGAAGCTTGATTTAACGTTTTGGTTAAACATGATCAGGATACCACGGAAAAAAACTGGAGATATGATGCAACTTCGGAAATGTTCCCGCAGAAATGAGGCGCGTAGGTTTTCATAATTCTCTCTTTTTGTCTGTAGAATTGCCAGTTACGAAGTATCTATTTAATGCATCTGCTGTTACTTGACACATGATTAATATTGAAATAATATAATGAAAATTGTTTAGGTAAGGAAATGTAACGACAAAATATCTGCTCAAGATTCGTAGAGCAAGCCATATTTGATGATCAAAAGCAGTATATTTGCAGTACTATTTATTATTTTTAGATTAATTATACCTGCAAATATCTCTAATGTAAGATACGTCATTCAATTGTGTAAATTAAATTTATGAGACTAAATGTCAGATTTGCAAGTCTTCTTTTCGTCTTTAGCCGTCACAAACCCGTTACTTAAAAAAAATATTATACTTACCATTTTTCAAATAATTTATATGATTTTAATACTGAAACTTCCATCATAGTTGGTACTTTTGAAGAAAGAAAATTAAGGCATTGCTTCCCAATTTGAGGATTGTCGATAAGGAAATTTTGACGAATAAAGTAGTGTCACCAACTTAATTAAAAAGTATAGAGAAAAAGGTAGCTTTGCACTGCTTCCAAATACTGATTGCAGTTGTAACTTTGGTTTTAGCATTACCTAGGTATGTGCTGGGCGTGGTTTGTTCAGGGAAGCGGTGCACAAGTTAGAATCTTTCATATTCTCGAATATTTTGTTGATATGCAAATGTCACATATTACATGTAGTGTACGGATTTTAGTCTTAGAAAGTCAGTTTCTTACTGTCTCAATTAGATTCTAAAAGTAGATTTAGGCGCCATTTTATGTGTAAAAAGTAATTTCTATTCAAATTTAATAAAATTCCAAATTTGTTTGGAGAATAACAATATGCATAGACTGACTGCTAAATACACCACTTTAAATTCATGAAATAAATGGTATTCGATGTCTTCTTCCGAATAGAATTTACTTTTTAATTCTGAGGCCAAGAATTATTTTACGTTAAATTTCGTACCAAATAGTAAATATTAATCGACACAAATATTTAATAAAACAAGTAATAAATAAGACTGCTTGACCTCAATTGCAAAACTTTGAATTATATTAGGAAATATTAATCAAATATATTAAAATTTGGTAAATTAATGGATTTGGGAAGTAAAAATATATCACATATGAAAATCCCTTCTTATTGTTATTTAAATGATTGTGAACATTCTAATTTATATTTGAATATAAATGCAACAAAAATGAAGATGATATTTAAACATATTAACATTTTTATAAATGTTCAATTTAATTTTGATAATTTGTTATCTTTAGAAATTATTTCGAAGCTATTTAGCGAAATAATTCTGCTTCTTTGTCTCCCAGTTCTAACCTAATCATAAAACCTAGATGCGGCATGGACTGTGGAGGGCCAAACAAAGGAGAGGCCAAGCGCAAATTACGAGTTTCTGTTAGCAATTAAAGCATCACTAAGCTGATCATCAATTGCATGGTGTGTCATGGCGATTCAAGTGTACGCAGGGATTGATCCATGGGGTGACTCCCGTTATGCTCAAGACTAGCAATCGAATGCTTCGTTGATCAAGGTTGCGTCAAGAACATCTTTCGCTTCGTCTATATGAAGTTCCGAGTTGTACTCTGGCCATTTATGTTTTTTACTTCAGACTGCGACGGTGTTCAAACCCATTTTCGCCTCAAACTTATCCACTCATAGTTGTGTGATATTTTAATACTGGCGCCGTTCATTTCATGTTCTTTTGATTTACTATAATGTTCTCGTTTGTGAAACATTTGTAAATAAACTATTTTCTATCTATTTTTAAAATATAATTCTTATTAAAATTGAAACTGTGTGAAAATAATTCTTTGGGGTTTCATATATTTTAAAAATTTGTCTCAAATATAATGGAATGTCAGCAAATGAGAGAGGATTCACTGGATATGAAAAATTAGAAACTTAAGCAGATTCTGCTAAAATTATAGTTTTTATTTGCGTTACATAAACTTGTTAGCGGCTTTAGTGGAAAGCTTAGGTAAAAATTTCCAAGACAAACTAGGGTACCACTGGAAATCATATTGAGAATGTATTTAAATTTGATTAGCATTTTGTGGAGGAAATGAGTTTCATAGGCCAAACTTTATAGGAATCAAAGTTATTAAGAGAGGGAGAATCTTCGGATACCAACAGTCCAAGAATGTAAGATTTCTGGAGTCTCATGGCTAACAACTCTGGATCCTAAGTCTCTAATGTAGATGAACATTCATTTTTTAACTCTTGTGAGGAATTTTCACGACCCTATGTCCACTATAATTTTCTTCTCGTATTTCTGAAGCAATAGGATACTAATGCACAGGCCAGTTCAATTGCAATTTTTTCGTTCTTCTCCTCTAAAAGAGCACATATTTTAGAATTCCTAAATGTCGGCTGACGTATGATAAGAAACAAACTAAAATATTAATCTTTGAAAGGCAGGTTACATCTCCACCATTAATTTAGCAAATTTTAATATAATTTCATGAATTTTGAATAGTTTTTCTCAGTGGAGTTTTTGGAAAATTGGTATTGATAGAATAAAGGATTATTTTGATAATATATAAAAACGAAATATGTTCTAAATGAAAAGTATTCGTTATCTTTGGGTGGATGGTATCAGTGCATTCGAGAGGCACTACATTGCTATAAAGTTATTTGTTTTTTAAAATTTATCAACTTAAAGCAATTTAGCTGTCTTTTGACAATTTCACATTTGTCTCGGTGTCATATAACTGATAGCCATTACTTCCATTACAAAACAATGCAAGAATTTATATGTTAGATCGAGATAACCTTCCTTGCGTTCTGGCTACACAACTAATATAAGGTTTTGATATTACTATGAAAATTACAATCTGAAAAATATTTTCTAAGTTATGTAGTAGCGTCGCCTTCAAACCAGAATCATCGGACCTAAACTCTTTCACAGTTATCACAAAATGGTGGACTCTTTTTCCATTCGTTTCAGAAACTCAAAGTAGGATCAGTATCACTTTGATATTTGAAAATTAATTTAAAATTATAGTACCAAATATTCACAGGATTGGACAGTAACGATCAAATATTGACATATAAACAACCCCGTGTAACCTAATCTAGCCCCTATGAAAGCAATTAACCTACATAAAATTTCTCTACTATTTTCTCAGTTCCTAAATGTTTTCGTAAATTTCTCAAAACAAAAGTTCCAAATTTCTGAAAAGCAATACCAATATCTATAGACCTAGAAACCAAAAGAATTTTTTCCTCGCTTCAAAACACAAACGATTAATTATAAGCTGTGCTCAAATTCATCTCTGTTTAAGGCAAAATAATTAAAAATGCATCTTATGAATTATAGAATTGCATATAAAATAAATTGATATACATTATTTGTTTCTAATAACAATGATTTTAACTTTCAAATACAGAGAACGCATTCAAAATCAGGAAAATACTAATTTTCTGTTGAATTGCAATCCATTTGGCATTTGTCCTTTTCACCATTAGAGTTCAATCTAAAAATATAACCAATTAACAAAAATTATTAATCGAAATGTGTCTTTGATATTTTGAATAGTGTGTGCGATATTTTTTAACAAAAATAAAAATAGTTGTTATCAATTTCTATAATGCTTCTTTTGAAGAGAATTATTTTCATAAATATCATAGGTTGATCAAAGTTTTATAAATTGGATAAAAAATTATAATTTTGTCTCATTCCTTTATAGAAAATATACATTGTATACGAAGTTAAAAGAAAACAATTATAAAACAAAAATTAAAAATGCGAAACAGAAATCATTAACTGAAGTCGTATTGAAAAATATTTTAAATTGATTTATTTTATACGTACAAAAACATCAAAACATTTGGAATTGGAATACAATTTCGTGATTCACACACTGCCAGAGGTTAGCAACATATACTTTTATTTAACTTTATTTACAACGCTTTCAATGTCACAAAATTAATTAGCACTAACCCTAAAATTTCAACAGTGTTTCATTGCTAACTTTTTCTCTTCTGAATCAATTTTGACACCGTTTTCATTTTTTCAGCCTTTCATTTAGATCTATTAAGTGAGATTAACAACAGTAGTTTTTTTTTTCTAAAATAACCGACACGATACTTAAAAGAAGAATTTAAGCATGAATCCTATTTAAAGTTGAATAGTTTTGCCTTATATATTTTTGAACACCACTTATTTTAACAAGGTTTACAAAACCAGAAACCTCTTTTCATATTTTTACTTAAGAATAATTATAAAAATATAAAAATTTAAAGAAACGCTACTCACTGGATTTTATATTTCAGTATTACTCTCACATTTTCTATTGTATCTTTTATGGTATTTGGTTACCTCCAGCATCACCGACTAATGCATTGTTGGCAATTGTATATTTCCATTAATGTATTTAATAAACAACGGTTATGTACAGCGTTGCTAGCTAAACAATGAGGGTGAATTTTTCTATTTAGAGAAGTACCCCTCTCTCCACCAAATCTACGTTTACTGTAAACGGCAATAAGCTGGTATCTCATTCTCCACACAGTCTATATCTTACAATTTTTGATATTAGTCATGTTTCATACGTGTGTGCGCGCGAGTGTGCATGAGTGCATGCATGTATGCATGTAGATGCAACGTTTATCTACGGCATAATTAATATGAATCCACATTAATTGGGCAATGAATAGATAAATATTATGCTCTGTCTTCTACAAATTTCCTTTCATCTTTCCCAGCTAAATTCACACAGAACAGCAAAAAATATTAACTGAAGTAACATTAATAAAGATTTTAATTAGAATATTAAAGCCTAACTCGTATACAAACACGTGCGCACCCCTTCCCAAGCACCAACATATGCACACACATACACAAATGCACGCATATATATATATATACACACACACACATATACATATATATATATATATATATATATATATATGGATTAATATATACATATACGTATATGGCTGTGTGCATATAAATGTATATATATATATGTGCATATATATATATATATATATATATATAT
>NC_068987.1:93436385-93438014 GCF_001194135.2 Octopus bimaculoides
ACAAATTTCCTTTCATCTTTCCCAGCTAAATTCACACAGAACAGCAAAAAATATTAACTGAAGTAACATTAATAAAGATTTTAATTAGAATATTAAAGCCTAACTCGTATACAAACACGTGCGCACCCCTTCCCAAGCACCAACATATGCACACACATACACAAATGCACGCATATATATATATATACACACACACACATATACATATATATATATATAAATATATATAAATGTACACATACACACACGTAAGTAGACAAACTTATAATCCTTAAAGTTTATTTAAATCTGGAATTATTTATTGAAATTATTTAGTAATTGTCATAATGTGAATATTTAATATTTAGTAGACATGACCTTGCATTTTTCAATGCAAGTACCCTTTTAAGCATGTTACTGACCAGAGGACGAATATTCACTTGCGGAATTTGTTGCCAGGTTTCATGCAACAATCTCAAAAGATCTGGTTTTATAGATGCTTTCTATTTCCAATATATCCCACAAGTGTTCAATAGGGTTCATATATGTTGACTGGCTTGGCCATGGAAACTTTCTAATGCCATTTTCATTCAACAAAGCTTGGGTCATTTTAGCCGTATGATAAAGAGGCCCATCTTCCATAAATAGTCTTCTTTAATCCTTTCACCACTGGAGAATATTGGAAGGAGTCCTTTCTGCAATATGGACACATATTTATCTGAGTTCGTGTTTCCCTCACACTCCACCAGTTTTAATTAACCATTGCTCCAAATTGCATCCCAAACCACCATAGACTTCCTACCGTGTTTAACTGTTGACTGAATTCTTTTCACGTCAAATTCTTGATCAGAGAGCATAAAGAACCACATTCAACCACTGTCTGGAAATACAGCAAATCTGGACTCATCAGGGAATATTACAGTGTCCCAAATTGCTAGTGGCCTCTCCACCATCTCATTGGTCCCATCCTTTCTCCGCTTGATGTTTGCTGGTCGAAGAAGTGGCTTCGTTCTTGCTGCTCTTCCATAGAATCCAAGTTTGTGGCGATACCTGATAACTGTTCTGGGACTGACATCAACTTGTTCTGCTGTGTCATATGACTTGCAACGAGGATTATCCTTCACACTTCTCTTAGCAAACAGAAGGATCCTGGTTGATCTGCGCGAAGTGATGTGAACTCCTTCCCCTCTCTGGTGAATCGCACAATCACTCTATTAATAGTAGAACACGGGATCCCAAAGTTTTCTGCGATTTTACGCTATGTCGACCTTTAGCCTATTTGCAATTCAAACAGTTCCAAGGCATTCTTTTTAATAAATGGTATGATTACACAGTCATGTATAGAACCTGAAATATAAAAATATCAATTAATAAAAATACAAACTTTTACAAGTTAGAGTAAACATAAAACAATGTTGCCTGTATATATATTTTTATTATAATTATTATTTTTTCTATATGTGATAGTGGATTTTCATCGATGAGTTCTTGAAACTTGGTTCTTTTCCCTAAAACTATATATTTTTATATATTATAATCTATAAAGCTCAATTTAACTTTAATTTTTTATAAATTGATTTTAATTGAAATTTTACCTGTAATTTTGGATTTTGTCCCTAATATTATTATTATTTATATATATATATATAT
>NC_068987.1:93438221-93443685 GCF_001194135.2 Octopus bimaculoides
TCGTGCTGTGGTGACTACATCGTGGTATGTTGATTCTTATTATTTTTATGTATTTCGACCATACGTGTACGGATGAACAAAAGAATGCAGGTTACTTCACAGTTTTTCTGTATTTGATTGAGAAACCAGTGGTTTACCGTTAAGTTAAATGTTTTTAAGAGATAAATTTTGAAAGCGGCATTCCCTCGCTTTCAGTAAATATGTTGCTTATTTTTTGGTAGTTTTTGACTTATTTAGTACCTCGAAGCGTGAGGCATTACTACACAGTTAATGCCCTTTATATAAATGATTTATATATATTTATGAAAAAATGATGAATTTTTTTCATTATGAAATTTTTTTCATTTTTTTTTCATTATGAGGTTTTTTTCACGCTGACTACTTGATAAATTCTTATAAAGAATTTATCCTATATTATATTATTATATTATATATATATATATGAAAACACCTACATATAATATATATACAGAATCACAACCACCACACAGTCAGCCTATGCATCTGCTGCTCTAAAAGAAGTCAAGTATATTGCAAGTTACACTTATTTCCTTCTGAAATTTGGGCGCACCATCTTAGACTCTACAGTTTCAAAATCGGGAGAGCCCCACAGAGAACAGTGAAACTAACCTGCATTATATTATGTGCCAATTGTAGAACTGTAGAAAGTTAAAAAGGTATATATTATGTACTTACAAAGTACACGCATTGCATATATACTCACGTTCACATTTTGAATTATGAAAAGTACGGATTTCACAAATATTTTAATATTTCATTTTGAGTTGTACAGCCAATTGCCTCACTTCAAATACAATTCTCATCATCGGTATAATTACGTATTTAATATGTAAAAGTTAAATGTCTGCTTATAGTTTTTCTCCATTATATTTGTACCACCTTGACTGTTATATCGTCAACAGCTCATTTTCATTTAGGTAAGCATCACATGCGCCAACTTAAAGCACAAATTGAACCTGACCAATCATTGTATGTACCCGGCATATTACGTCGTTTGACATCTTATTACTCAAGTTTATGCACATGTACAGATACACATACATCCCTACATATATGTTTGCGTGACCATCTGTATGGTGAGATTCTATGGTTAGTTATATACGCACATATATTTGGGTGTGTGTGTATATGTATGGAGTAAATCTATGGTTGCGTCTGTGAGTTTGTGTGCGTATGAGTGTTTGTGTTTGTGTGTACGTGTGTGTGTGTGTGTGTGTGTGTGTGTGTGTGTGTGTGCGCGTGTGTGTGAGTAAAACAATTAGAAATAAGGTAAAAGATTAAAACAGATGCCAAGAAATCAGCCTGAAGACTGGAATTCACTTATCAGTTTCCAGCTAACATTAAGATTTTAATCTAAGTGCCAAGGATGAAAGCAATGTCTTAAACTCCTGCGTTCTTAATTAGTGTTTAATTTTGTTTAAAAAAATCTTTATAATTATCTAATTCCAGGAAATATTTTACTCAGCTGGTTAATTTTTGACACATAATTCATTAAAAATATAAACATCAAAATGTCATGCCTCCGCTGCTTCGCGCAATACCCTGCTGTCATGCAACTTTCGAGCACAATTATTATCTAACTTTTTGTGTCTGTAATGATACGGAGCACAGCAAAGTACGAAGAACATCAGATTGTGACGAGGACATAACTTACGCAGTTGCTTTGTAAATTTCGAACATGTTAAAAAGATATTGTTTAAACAAGTCACGCCAAGACATTATTTTGTCTCTAATATAAGCTACACATTTAGCAGATAGTAATTCAACGACAACAGAAGTAAACGATGAACATCAGGTTTCGAGATCCTTGGAAAGAAAAGGAGCTGATGCAAACTCTTTGGTCCATAAGCTTGTTTCGTAAGATGTTAGAATATTATTTGCATCAGCGCCATCTTCAATATCACTAGCAAAACCATCACACCAGTGGTTCTGCATCTTTCTGAGCGATTGCAGCAATTGGGGTTTTGTATTCTTGTAATGGGTAAGTGCTTATATATATATATATATATATATATATATATATATATATATATATATATATATATATATATATATATATATATATACATATATTCACTTATATATAATAGAAGTATGTTGCAAAAAGAAAATAGAAACTACACGTGGAAATGTAAGGGGAAAGTAAGAAGAAAAATAAGCGAAAATGCACATTGGAAATCAGAAATAGTAAGTGCTTTTTTATGAAAAGTAACGACAGATATTTACAATTAGATGAACTGAGGTAGGAATAAAAGTAACAAAAGTCATTATTATGAATTGTTAAGAAGATTCAAAAGCATACCCGCTTCGTAAAGTTACTAGTCATTACTTTGGATGCACACCGATTACTGAACAGTGTTAGGTCTACTAGACCCCGAGTAAAAAGATTATGTGTAAGGGAGTTAGTAGTTCTGGATTTGGTGCAATTAGGGTAGATATAGATCTGTAATGTGAATGGTGTATTGGATGTATGGGGATTAGTGGTATTAATTGAAAGGTTAGTAGTGTTCTGCATTATGTTATGTGTTCATATTGAGTCGTAGAAGATATTTATTGATGAAAGTTGCTTCTTTATTCATTCTTTTTTGTACTGAGTTGTTCTATGAACATTGATAGAAGAGGAAAATTAGGAAATTAGGATTAAAATTCCCAGCACACCTTTCTAGGTGTTCACTGACCTGTAACTGTCTGTATTATGGATGGCGAATTTGTTCTTTGCGGAGAGTGGTTCTTCGACGGATTGATATTCCTCTTTGGAATATTTGAAGAAAATCCTGCATTATCAGTTGAAAAATTGGCAATAATGCTTAGTTCAAACCATACACCTGTTCATCGTCATCTTCAACAACTTGGAAAGGTTCCTAAACTTGGAAAATGGGTGCCTCATGGATTGTCCGAAAGCAACCGCAAATCCCGAGTTGACATCTGCTCTTCTCTCCATTTTCGCGAGCTCATTTCACTCTTTTTGGATAGACTGGTGAAGAAAAATGGATCTTCTATAGAAATGTTAAACGTCGTAAACAATAGCTTGGTAAAAGGGAAAATGCTCAACCACAACCGAGAAGGGATCTTCATAAAAAGAAGTTTCTTCTCTCTATCTGGTGGGATTGCAAAGGTGTAATTCACTTTGAATTGTTACCACCCAATGCAACAATCAATGCTAAAGGCTACTGTCAGCAATTAGCACGTTTGAATCAAGCTTTGAAGAAAAAATATCCGCTTTAGTGAATCGAAAAGGAGTGGTGTTTCATTAGGAAAATGCGCGACCCCACATTGCAAAGATTACATCACAGAAGATCGAAGAGCTTGGTTGGGAAAAAATTCCTCATCCACCTTATTCTTCTGACCTTGTTCCTTCAGACTACCATTTGTTTCGTAGTTTACAGAATCATTTGGGGGACATAACTTTCGCAAGCCAGGAGGAGGTAGAAACTGACATCTCAGAGTTCTTCGCTTTGAAACCAAAAGAGTTTTACGTTGATAGGATTAAAAAGCTTGTAAATAGATGGAAAGAAGTCATAGATAATCAGGGAGAGTACATTGATGATTAAATTCTAATTAAATATAACATTTGATCACTTGTTTCTTTATTCAAAATTCGGACAAAACTCACGTTATATATATATATATATATATATATATATATATATATATAAGGTTGAGGAGGGTATTGGATTTAACCAAACCCCGGAGGATACAGGTAATACCGAGTAAGTGCTGTATACCGATTAGTTTGCCCCAATCGTAGTATGAACAGGATTGGGTATTAGAAATCGTGTATTAGCGTGTGTATATGTAAATATATAGAAACAAAAGGATAAAGAGAGCAAAGGTAAGGTTGAAGAATTTTATGGATAGAGTCTTACAGCTGTTTCTGGGAAGATCCAGTACTTCCCTTCATCGGAGACAGAAAAAATAAAGTTATCTATTATTATATCCATAGGCGGATATTTTTAGTATGAAGTGGTAAAGAGTGTGATGTGCTGAAAAAAGAGAACAGTACTTGAAGAGTAGTTTCATTCCAATGAAATACTCTTCAAGTACTGTGTGTGTGTGTGTGTGTGTGTGTGTGTGTGTGTGTGTAGCAGGAATGTGTGGTAGCTTTCACCAAACAAGCGTTATTTGACTCCTAAATCCACATAATCGCAAATACAAACACGTCGCGATGTCTGGGTAACTATGGATGGCAACTGAAGAAGAAACGCACCAATTTTAACAGTTCCTGATCTATTTTATCCCACAAAAGTATATATATTTAAAGATAACTACCTGAAATCTCTTTTGTGACGTAAAATTCAGAATATCAAATAAAACAGGGGTCATTCTTCACAAAAAAATCTCATGTTTTATCCAAATATTATGAAAGATATATACTTTTTTTTATTTCTATTATAAGAAACCCCGCACATGAATTAATGGCCATATAATGACTGATGAGTCACCAGATATTTACTAACTCACAGAAGGGTAAACCAGCAACAATTCGCTGAAGTCCTACTATAGTATATGAATATACTAGTGGCCTCATCACTACCCTTCCTCGCCTGAGGATTGCTTCCGGGCAGGAAATGAGATGTGATGTTTGATCTAATATAAACAGTAAATGTACTTCTCTATTCAACCGTAAAGTTAATTTACCAATGAAACATTTCTATTGCAAACATGATGTAAACACACACACACACACACACACGTACATTCACATATATGTGCATGTATATATATATATATATGTGTGTGTGTGTGTGTGTGTGTTTGTGTGTGTGTGTGTGTGTGTGTGTGTGTGTATAAACAAACATATATATATATATATATTATACTGTTACTTGATATCAGACGACATACCAAAAAGTAATAATCATCGATGTAGATGGAATGCAATATACTTGTATTCATTAAGGAATAAGAGTAAATATAATTGAATGGTAACCTTGGTTTTTCCAGCATCACACTGCTCTGCTTGTATACGTACAAACATACATAAATACACACATACATACATACATACATACATACACACACTTATATACATACATGCACATACACATATTCATGTGCAAGTGTGCATGTGTGCACATATGCTTGGAAACGTGTGCTTTTGTGTACCTGCGCACATATATATGTGCATACACAGTTGCACATACGCACACAGCCACATGGATTTACTTTGAATTACATATCAGCATTTCTCATATATTCATATATGCATATGTATGTATCTCTCTCTCATTCTCTGAATATATATCTATATATGTGTGTGTGTGTGTGTGTGTGTGTATGTGTGTGTATGCGTGCGTGTGTATGTGTGTGTGTGTGTGTGTGTGTGTGTGTGTGTGTGTGTGTGTGTATAGAATACGATAAATGGGACAATAACGCAAAACATTCAGACAGATGATACAAAACAGGGACAAGAAAAAACAGGGGCGGGTCATTCGGACTCTTT
>NC_068987.1:93444094-93453325 GCF_001194135.2 Octopus bimaculoides
TATATATGTATATATATATAAATCTTGTACATGTCAGATCAGAGAAATTCCGTGAACTAACGCTCATATTAAAATAATCCTGCAGTAGACACAGAAAGGTTCCCCTCATGCACAGATTCTACGAGCCGTTGCAAGCAGCTCATGTCTGGTGAAGTTTCTTGGTTTCATTCATTATATATACCTTAAATTAAATTTAAAAGTTGAAGGCAAAGAATCACGTAAGTGATTTAACCAAATTGATGGAATGTTCGCCGTCGAAAGTAACGGACCAATCATTTTTCCATCTGAAAAAGGGAAGATATTTTAAGACAAGACATTACCAGATAATTACCAGGTTCTCAATCTCCCTCATCATTACGTCTCTGAATACCAGCATCATTAGAAATGTACTAACGACATCCATAAACGTATATTAACCCTGAAATTTCAAAATGTGACGACACGCACAACGATTAAAATTAATGAATGGTTCATTCTTCCTCTACTTTTTCTAGTATTGGGAATATATGATAACAATTTCACTGGTTTCTCATCTTTCTATTTTCTGTATTTCTCACTGTTATATTCAACATCTTCGTTTCTCCCTTATGAGCAGCGATATGAACTGCTCTATACTTTCGTATATATATATATTAGTAGTATTTGTTCATTTTAGTTACATCCTTCTCTCAGACACTCACCCAGTCTTTCTCTCTCACTCACTCTGACTCTGTATCTCTCTCTTTCTCTTCTACCTCTTTGTAACCGTCTATGCATTCTGCTCCTCGTTTCACATTCTCATTTTAATTATTTTATCCATTGATACTATGTTTCATCATTCGTGTTGCTTTTCTTTTGACATATACTTGTCAATCGATCCTCTTTTTGTCCTGTTCTCTTTTTTTCCGACTTTTATGTTTCATTTCTCTTTTCTTTCTATTTTTTGCTCTTTGCCTTTCGGTATAAATTGTAAGAAAATCAAAACATCAGAAGAGCAGAGTTTCTGGGAAAAGCGCCAGACGAGAAAGAAAGAAGGCACAATCAGGTATTAATTTCACCATTAAAGAGATGCTAAACTTTCAATATCTAGATATTGTAAAAAACTAGAATAATGTCAAGCTTTTGTTTATTTGGTATACACAAGAGACTCCTATGATACCTACAATATTTTTAATAAATTTGTTTATAATATACCATTCCACACAGTTTTATATAATGTTGTAACATAATTGTGCTATGTATTGAATATTGGGAGGAAAATATTAACGTAATTTGCAAATCTAAAGTTTATCAGATGGACAGAAATTTCAGAATAGCAACTCTTGCTTCAGCCATGATATTAATATTTATACGAAGACAATAAAGACAGGTTATTATGAGGTCATGTTTGAGGACCTGAACGTCAATGGCAGCAGAGAATAAAACCTTAGCTCCAACGGATTATCAGAGAGTGTATATTCTGTGAAGTAGTATACTTGTATAACGATAAATGCTTGACGGGAAGGGCTTCGCAGAGTATGAAAAGTAAGCGGGAGATAAGTTGATATTTGGACTGAATTACAAGTTAGATTCTTAACTCTTTAATAGCGGTAAACGAAGTTTGAGATCTTTGTTAACAAGAGGTTATATGTATATTTTCCGCACTTACATCAAATATAGAAAGTGTCTATATAATGCCCTGAAGCGACACTCTCAGATTTCAAAATTAATTTCCCAAACAATTTACTGATATATTCTTTAAAAATTATTCTTCTGGAAATGAAATCAACCGTCCATGCATATCGTAAGAAATATTCTTTTCTACGCTAGGCACAAGGCCCGAAAGTTTTTTGGGGAGGCGACCAGTCGATTAGATCGACCCCAGTACGTAGCTGGTACTTAATTTATGAGGATGAAAAGCAAAGTCGACCTCGGCGGAATTTGAACTCAGAACGTAAAGCCAGACGAAATACCGCTAAGCATTTCGCTCGACGTGCTTACGTTTCTGCCATTTCGCCGCCTTTAATGTAAGAAATACCAAATCTCCTTCGTTTTGCATGGATGCTTAACAATATTACATCATGGTTTTTGAAATTTGCTTTTACAGTTTTAAATTTTTCCAGATTTGTTAAATTAACATTAAGTTGTGGTTTATATTTTCAATTTTTTCTCTACAAAGACGAGTCAGAATAACATATAGCTTCACGAATGGACGTCAATACATTAAAAATATCGAAACTGAGTTACCATCCATGAGTTTGAGTGAAGCACTTAAGCCCCCCCCCCGTTTCATAAAAAGGTGCCTTTGGTGGAATAAACTCCATCTAAGATAGAAATCCTGTCTGAAAGCTGAGGGTAATTTTATCCCTTCTTCACACTGATGAGGACTTCAAATAACAATCATAGCAGTGAAAGTTGCACATTAGACTACAATACAAATATTCAACATCAAGAAAGTTAAAGGAACACTTCCATACATTTCACATTTGATGTTGAGAGCCATTTTCCCAGTTGTACACCGGAACTAAAAATTGGTAATCTAAATTAATAATTGTTAAGTGTGTGATAATATGCGAAGTATAATTGTTGGTCAGTCATTTGCTAGAATAGGGTAGCACCAATGTTCAGTTCCGGTGTACAACTGGGAAAATGGCGCTCAACATTAAATGCGAAATGTATTATGGAAGTGTTCCTTTAACTTTCTTGATGTTGAATATTTGTATCTCAGTCTAATGTGCAACTTTCACAGCTATGATTTTTGGGGAGGTGGGCAGACGATTAGAGCGACCCTAGTACGCGACTGGTACTTAATTTATCGACCTCGAAAGGATTAAAGACAAAGTTGACGTCGGCGGAATTTGTGGCAGACGAAATACCGCCAATCATTTCGCCCGGCGTACTAACAATTCTGCCAGCCAGCCGCCTTATAACGACTACTAATATTGATTATACACAATTCAATACTTTGCTTGTATTCATTATGATTATAACAATGAGCTTACAAAAGCCACTCATGAAATAAAAATAACGATATAAATTTTATAGACAACATACACGTATGCATATATGAGTGTATCTACATACGCATATACACACACATACACACATATATGTATAATGTATATACATTAAAACATTCAAGTTCATATACGTGGGCATGTTAGTGAATGTTTCTTTGTGGGTGGATATCATTTATTTTATATCCATATTCAATTAATTTCAATGAAATATATATATTAGATTAACGTTATTTATATATTGCGAATTTGATAAAATTTTATATGAATGTATTTCCTAACAAGATGTCTGATGCGGCTGTAATTGCTTTTAATGATTCTTATTAAAGATGCACATTTACAATGTTATACATAGAGAGATTTGTAATACGAATGCATGTGTGAAATTGTGTGTGTGTGAGTGCGCTCATTCCAATGTACTTTTATACATAGAACTAACATCTGGGAAGGAACTTCGTGTCGCAACACTAGAAAACGTCCGATACAATGAAATAATTCAATGATTTTCAATAACATCTCTATACATTTTCCAAAAATAATCACATGATTGACTTAAATAATAGTTTCCCTTTCCATAATAACTTCTTTTATTGAACTCTATTACTTCCCTCTAGTTAATTTTCTCATATCATCTCTGATAATTGGATCTCTATATACCGAAACAGCTGTAAGAGTAACTTTCTCTTCGTAAACGTCCTAGAAATTTCACACTGCTTTGACTTTGTTGTCTCAGTTTATGTATTTAACATGTACATGGTTACATAAGACCTGCATTAGACTCCTTACTCACACTGTTATTGAACCGGGAGTCTAACTATTGTACTTCCGCAGCACTTGCATAGCCTTAGCTACCATATATATGTGTGTGTGTATATGTGAGTGTGTGCGTGTATGTATATATACATATACACATATATATATATATATATATATACACATATATGTATATGCATATGAATGTTTGTTTATGTGTATACATTTGTGTGTGTGTGTATATATATATATGTATAGGGGAAAAGAAGGAGAGAGAGAAAGAGAGAGAGCAAGCAATATGCATAGATATATATAGATAGACAGACGGCGAGACTCACAAATATAGATGTATACACACATAAATACATACTTAGATGTATAATAAGTAAATCTGACAGTAATATTGTGAGTGTATCAAGACGTTTGGCAAAACGATTTTTAAGTGCGTGTGTGTGTGTGTGTGTGTGTGTATATGTGTGTATGTGTGTGTGTGTGTGTGTGTGTGTGTGCGTCTGTGTGTGTGTGTGTGTGTGTGTGTGTAATTACTCGACGGGGACACTTCGCCATATTATTGAAGCTTGGTTTGTAAAATATAACCTGAAACATGATTGAACCTCTTGGACGTTTTACAAACAATTTTGTCTCGTAGTTACCTTTATGCAGTTGCGCTCTGTCATATATAATAAGTTATATCTTAAAAATTTACATTGCTTGTTTCCGATTGATTTTAGTAGCCTTTATTGTATGCAATCCATTACAATGTTATTTCTTTTCTTTTTGGTTACTTCTCAGCAATGCTTGAACTAAGCTCAATAGAAGTTTCTGGAAAATAAATTGTTCATGTTACTGTTATCTTTCCAATCTCAACATCTCATAAAATTGTTCTAAATTAGATGTTACTGCGTACTTGAACGTAGACAAATATAAGGAAATGTAGTCAGTTAATTTTGTCCTGGTTTCTTCCATTTCTGTCTGATGATGTCTTTCCAAATAGCTGCTGTTGAGAATATTCTATTTTTTTTTCCAGTTACTACTGCACTCTTATTAACTGACAAAAAATTGAACATTATAGCTTCCATAAGTTTTATAAAATCATTCTACACTTAAAAGTTCTAAAATAGCCTTTAACTTGTAAATGAAATAATATCTTTGTTTTTGGTTCGTTGTTTACTTTGCCGTGGCTCTATGATGCATGACATCACATCATCTTCATTGTTAGATGTAGAACTAATGATATCTATTTCATAGTTAAGACTAATGCAACATATTTGTTGACCGGGGAGGGGTAGGCACAATATTCTAATTGGTATTTTTAACACCACACTGATGTAAGTTCAATTTAGACCTGCCTCTCTTTCAACTCAGGACACCACATGTTGTTCTACAGATGTGATTCAGTGCAATGTTTATAAATATATAAATATAACACTTTGTGGAGAGACGTGACAATTTTATAGTCTGTTATTTCGAAATGAAACACTTTTCAACACATATCTGAATTATTCTTGAAGTTCAATATCTCTTCAGTACAAATATGTTTTTCATTTTTGGAACAATTATACTGGGCAACCCTCGAATATTTTGAATATTGAAACGATTACTATCCATTCGCCAATTCAGAGATGTAAGTTAAAATTATATTATAAAACAACAACGTATTTGCAGATTTGGCAAAGAATTACACTAAATCCTTTAATGCATTTAATTTAATCCCTCGGTTTTAAATCCCATACAAGAGTGGAGATCGATTTTAGCTCGAACGAAATTGGTCAAGGCAATAAGTAACAAACATTTGTTGCTGTCGATTTAATAAACTGCAATATTTCCCCCTAGATGTGTGAACTTGACACGAAGAAGAAATCAATAGGAAAATAAATCATTGACAAATTTGTTTTCGATTGCTTATATATGATTAATTGGTCAATTTCCAGCGTTCCCTTGTTTTCAATCTCCGATGAAAATAATTCTTCATAATCAAGGGAAATCATAATTCTTCGGTAAATTGAATTAAATTCCTAATAATTTCGATAACGGTCAATGGTCAACGAACCTATTCTTGAACCAGTAATTTATTCTAATTAGCGCTAATTTTTATAAACTGTCACATTAACACTCTCTGAATTATTACATTCGTAGAATGACTCTAACAGTTTATATTGAAGTTATCATATAACTTGTAATCTTGGCCAATTGTAGATAACTGATTACTTGATATAGCGGAACCTCTTCCTGAGTTGCTCATGTTTTGAGTTCTAATTCATTGAAACTATATTTGTGGCATATTTAAACAGCATGGGGTTTTTACGGCCCAGTTAAATTCCAACAAATTTGTCGAAATTTGAATCAATGTTTTTGCATATTTTATAAACTTGGAACAGTTATTGAATCTACTTCTTAATTGCTGTTTGTTTGCGGTGTCACGGTTTCCTAGTATCATATAGGATTATTCGCTAGAGAGATTTAAGGGACAAATGCCCTGACTTTTTTGAAATCGGGTGCATACAAACCAGACTAACCTTACTGACTGTTTATAATCTACTAACATATTATGTTCTGTTAAAAAGATGTCAATGAACGAATTAGAATGTGCTTGTTGAGGGTCAGGTCTCGTAACCCTATCGTGCTGATTTGAAATTTACTCTTTCTCCTTCTACGTCTCTGCTTCTTTGAAATATTCTGTTATCGAACACAGAAAGCACTGTCATTGATATTTTGTTGTGGAATTATAAAGCATAGAATTACAAAGGATAGCAAAGACCGCTCTGTTAACTACATTCTGTTTTGTTCAATTTGCCAAAGTAAATGAACTCAAACTTCTGGTTGTTTAATATACTAGTTTCCTAACATTACCTCATAAGTTTTGTAAAGAAATTTCTATAATTAATCGGTTAAATATTCGTGTGCTTATAATTTTTTTCTACTAAAGGTACAAGGCCTGAAATTTTGCGGGACAGGGCTAGTCAATTAGATCGACTCTAGTACATAACTGGTACTAAATTTATCGACCCCGAAAGGATGAAAGACAAAGTCGACCTCGGCAGAATTTGAACTTAGAACGGAGCGGCAGATGAAATACCGCTAAGCATCTTGCCCGGTGTGCTAACGTTTCTGCCAGCTCGTAGCCTTCGTGTGCTAATAATTATCACTGCTGCTGTTTCACTCGATGTCTGGTTTGTTTGAGCAAACAGTTTTTAACAAGCTTATAATTTATGACAAACCAGTGTTCGGCCTATGTACAGGAGGTACGAAACCAATTTCGCAAACGTCTTTAACTAACTACATCCGTTTATAGATATTGCAATGCTACTTGTAGCTTGTTGAACGATTTCTTAACTATTCCCTGCTTATTGTTGACAATTTTCTTGGGGAGCCAACGGAAAATATGGATGCACTCATATATTCAGGTCATCACACAGAGATATCATGTGTTTATTTCTTTTAGTTCTTAACGTTTTTTTTTAATTCTGTAGTTGCTGCAGCTGCTGCTGATACTACGGTTTCTGTAGCCGATTCATTTTGCTTTCACCTCGGCTCCAAAATATACTTCTCTAGATGTTCGTGCTGCTGCTGTGTTATTTTTGAACACTATTATGAATACTGCTTCTTCTGTTTTCCTTTTTTTGTGTGCTCTTGTTGTTCCTCTAACTATAATGTTGGCAACAGTCGAATTCTGAATTCTTGTACATTTTGCTGTGGACAGAAAATTCTTCGTTGTATTCTGTTGTAAACCATCACAAAGCCACCTGGTGGAATGATTAGGTTTGCGATAAAACGAAACGTTTCTTGTGCAAACTGCATCAGTAGCTCCTATGCCTCTCAAATATTTTGCTTTCTGCTTCAATATTGAACGAAACAGCCACACCTCTATAGTAGAGATATAATTTTGGTAGCTCATCGATAGTTTTAGTTTTACCACTGATCGTACGAGGTAAATAGGTATGAAGAGCAGATCCTTACTATTTATATTAGTTACGGAATCTTTCCTAGCCTCCAGCTCATTTGGGAAACTCTTCTTTATCCTACCGAAACTTTTCCTTGAATCGGTCCTGTTTTTGCTGCATCTTCGGGTTTATTTTCATTTTTGTGGCGTTGGAGAACGCTTGCTTTACCTTTCTAGATTTCGGGTGTAAAAAAACCTACAAATACAATATATTTTCCTGTAAGTCCTAGTATTCATATTGTAATATTCAGAGTAGTAGTAGTAGTAGTAGTAGTAGTAGTAGTAGTAGTAGTAATTCTGGTTGTGATGCCGTGAATCGTAGCAGTGGTAGGTGCATTTTTGCTGCTGATATGATTTTTGTCGCTCTTCTTAACAATATTGCTACTATTGTGGTTTCTACCTGTTGTTTTATCTCTTTGGTGGCTGTGATTGTAATTTGGCTTACTATAGTAAAGACAGGGTCAAAAAAGCTGTTCCAAACACTACACACCACCTTCCGGTATCCTGTATAAAATGGTGATGCTATATTTCGATTCTTTTGAATAGGTAAAATCTAAACTAATAAAAAATTTAAATTTCGAAAAGGATCTCTGCTCAGAAGTGCGAAAACTACATGTAATTGACAAGTCCTTGTAATTACGATTAATTTAGCAACAATAAACAACGAAACAAGCATATTCGAAACTGCGTCAATACAAATTTTACTGGCGATACAAATGTCCTGATATATATTGAGAGTACAAAGTGTTGATGCGGCTGCGTGTAAGTTATTACAAGAGTTCAAACACAGATGAAAGAATAAATTCAAGATTTATTACATAAAAATGTTATTATCATTATTATTATTAATATGACTACACTTATGAATTTTTATCATTAAAACGGTAGCTATTTGTAATTATAATCATTATAAAGGAAATGGCATTACTAGTTATAATTATTCAGAAAAAGTAGTAGTAGTAGTAGTAGTAGTAGTAGTAGTAGTAGTAGTAGTAGTATTGGAATTGCTGTCGATTTTTTTTCGTTTTTACTCTTTTTAATTTTCTCCTCTGTTATACTTCTAAATCAAGCGAAAGAAGAACTGATCTACGCCAATTAGTCTGAAATTTCAGTGCAGCTGGGTGAATAATCCCCTTTAATCCCTCCTCCATGAAGTTGTAGGTCTTGATGGGGAAGGAGAGAGTTTAGAAAGTGTCAGTGCCATAGAAACAGAGCAAATTACGGGAGGGGAGACAGTGACAGAGAAAATGTGCGTTTGAGAGAGAGAGAGAGAGAGAGAGAGAGAGAGAGAGAGAGAGAGAGGGGGGTGAAGAGAGAGGTGAAGAGAGAGAGAGGTGAAGAGAGAAAACGGCGGGAACAAAGGTGGGGAAATGGGAAGAAGGGAATAGTACAAGAAATCTCTCGATGGATTTTGTAGATTATTAGAAAAACAAGGAAATATACAAATACAGACGTTGATATATGTGTGTGAATCTGTGTTTGTAGAGGCGGACAACACATACATACGCAGCAGAAACACACACACACACACACACACATACACACACACACATATATATATGT
>NC_068987.1:93453584-93454403 GCF_001194135.2 Octopus bimaculoides
ATATATATATATATATATACATATATGCTATTATATATTGCAGATGCATATTAATTCCCATACACAAATATATATTGAAGCACAGATGCACTCATATTTATGCATATATGTGCTTGTGTGTATAAGTGTTCGTGTGAGTATGTGTGTGTAATTTTCTCTCCGTTTGTCATGTGTTGGTCGGCTTATATTTATCTGCGTAGGAGATGGGTGTCTGAGAGTAAACAGTCCACAGTTTATAGCAAGTTATGTTCACCGAACAAACAAACAAACATGGCAAGGCCACAGAGTCAGCTTGTTAAATGAAGAAATCATAAAATAAAGACTTAAGCAAACAGAAATAAATAAATAAATAAATATTTACTAAGTCATCTGTGTTATCTACTGTGAATTTAGGAAGTTCAGAAAAAACAAAACAAATATATTGGTAGAGATAATCTTCTCGTCCCATTTCACCATGACTCATAGATCTAGCACATACACAGAAGCGTTGATGAAAACATGCGCAAATCGAAGATTTGAGAAACATTTGGATGGAGCTCAAGTGATAATATTTACCATTTAAGGCAACGTGTTGGCAGAAGCGTTAGGAGACCAGGCAGTTGTTTTATCACCATTTCGTCCGTCTTAAAGTTTTTATTTCAAATGCCGTTCATTCTTTCGCAGTCGACAAAACAAGTACCAGTTGATTGTTGGGTTCAATACGATCGACTTAAAACCTACACTGAAATTGCTGCGTTTGTACCACAGTTTGAAATCAATATTTACGCTATGTAGAAATCAAAATTTACGTTATGATACATGCTTATATATTGCATATAA
>NC_068987.1:93455113-93457794 GCF_001194135.2 Octopus bimaculoides
ATTTTTGATACACACAGAACAAAAAACAATAGAGAATTTTTGTTCTGTGTGTATCAAAAATATCGCTATCAATCTGGAGTAATAATTTGTAGTTTTGAAATCAGTAGTTCTTTGACTGCTATTTCTGAATTCTCAGTATGTTGGAGAAGCAGGTTACTGTCAATCCCTATATATTTATGATTATAAATTTTTTACCGAATGAAGGTTTTTTCATACTGAGCTACCCGGCAGAATTGTTAATTATTAATTTTATTACTAATTGATGATTCCCTGCCCTGCATATCTATCTATATATATATATATATATATATATATGAAATGAAAGCACCAGTAATGTAATAAACATTAACGATCACATTTACATAACACAAATACTACGGGTGCTTGTGTGTGTGACCTATGTAATAGATGTTTGTGTAAATGTATGCATTGCATCAAATAGATGTGTTTACTGTTTAAACTTGTTCGTGAGTACGGTGCTGAATATTTTTTTTCAATAGATGCGGTGTCGGTCTGTAAATGAAAGGGACTGGGGATAAGTGAACAGTAGATACATTGTGTAAGCGTTTGTGTGTTAAGTGGGAAAATGTGGGTGGGGACTTAGACCGTGAAAATTTAGGTTTGCAGAAAAACATGAATTCTTACTCCGGAGACAGTGGACCGAGGGCCCTTATGCAAAGCCAGTCCGGGCACAACCAGATGTTGAAGTAAATGAACGGCCGAGTGGAATTGGTGCGAAACGCGTGCAGCTTTCCCGAGTTTTATATCCTCAAGAATTCTGCAATTTGTCCTAAGTAAGAGGAGAGACAAAAAGGTCAGATGATGCAGGAAAAGATTTTACTGGAAGTTCATGTGAACACATGGATGAAATTGAAAACGCAGTGGTGTTTACTAGTGATGACAGTGGTGTTAGGGGTGTAGGGACAGGTCCAGAAGCGACGGCGAGAGCAAGGAGAAGGAACCACGGTGGGTGTTGTAAAGTGAGGAAGGTGCTTAGCCCCACTAATTTACACTAGTTGTAGATGCGTTTGAAGAAAGAGAAGTGCGGTTTGAGGAATAAGTGTGAGGTAGGTGAGTAAGATTAAAGTGTGCAAAAGGCAAGCAATTTAGTACTTTGGAAGGTTAATGTGGGTGGATGGTATGAAAGGGTTGGACGAACTAGGAGAGAGACAATTGAAACGTGGTCAATACAGACACACAAAGACACACGTACATGTGAGCGTATGGAAAGAGAGAGAGAGAGAGAGAGAAAGAGTGAGATTGTGTGAGAAAGAAAGAGAAAGGCAGGCATGCAGGAACAGAGTGAGAAACAGAAAATTGTAGCAGAAAGAAAAGAAAATTTTAGACTTCTAGAGAATTGTTTTCTTCCAAGCATCAACGAAATTAGATAAATTCAACAAATTAGAATGGGATATAAAATATCTGTAACAGAAGTGGATTGTAACAACTTGAACTTTTCTTATGCTGCATCAACTTGATTACAAAACCTAGATTAAACAGCTACAGTTTCAAAGCTATCAGTTTAGTAAAAGTGTTGTATATTGTGGCCACCAAGTATAGCAACAGATATTTGTCCTGACAATTGTTATCAATTTGAATGTATTAATAATTTTCAAGCTTAGAAAATATTTTGCTGAGTAGATTTGTTCCTAACATCGTTCTTTTCATAGTATTTGCATGGATAGTGTTACTGAATGTGTATGTTTGTAAATAGTATTTGATATACATTTCTATTAAACAGTTAGTTTTATTTAGTACAGATATTTAAGACGAAAATTCTGTCGATAACTAAATTTTCTTCAATTTTAATAGCAATATCTTTCTTTACTGAATACAAAAAGAAAACAAATCACAACATTATGTAGTCATATGACTTCTGCTGTTATATATGCATTTGTGGGAACTATTACATTTTTAAATGAATAGATCTTTTAAAATCTATTTTTAAATCGGTAGCTAGACATGAAATCTCAATATTTGTGACAAAATATTAACATGACTATACTCGTTTTTTTTTGTAATACATAAAGAGAGGAAATAGATTTTATAGAATAAAAAATATTTAAAAAACTATCTAATATTAAAAGATGTCAGAGAATATTCTGATGCATAAGTCGCAGACATTGTAATACATAATTTTATTTAATAACTTCATGAAAAGATGGTTGTGTGATTACGGCATTCGTTTTAACAATGGGATCTTTCCTTTATTGGAGGAGAATGGATGTGACGGCATATGGTGAGATGTATGTATATGCACACGCGCACATGCACACATATATGTATAAACACATTTATATGTATGTGTGTTGACTTATATATATATATATATATATATATAACATATAATAAGAGTGAAAAAACTACAGAAGGCTTGTGTTACATGGTTAAAGTATATATTTAACTTATGTCAGAAAAATGTTAGAAAAATGTTATAAAATCTTTTTGGTATATAAACATTGTATTTTGAGAAATAACCGGTTTCGTGTTGTCTTTTCAAATTTCTCTACTTCATTGTAACGTGTTCGCTCCAGTTTGAAAAAGAAAAGTTCTAGATAGGGGGAGGTAATTAGGGATTTCTTCCGGTATAGGGGAGATAATCGAAATCTAGGAGGTGGTAGAATTTGATTAATTTACCATGGTTTTGTTCTATATTTTTTTCCTTTTTTCTCAGTGGGGTG
>NC_068987.1:93462200-93469694 GCF_001194135.2 Octopus bimaculoides
AAAATACAAAGACCTGGAAATAGAGATAACTCGAATGTGGAATCTAAAAACAGAAACAATTCCTATCATAGTAGGTGCCTTAGGTATAATAAAAAAATATTCAGACAAATACATAACAAAAACACCAGGACTTACAAATATATATAACATACAGAAAATTGCACTACTGGGTACTGCACACATTCTACGCAAAACACTTTCAATACAGTAAACATAAGAGCACCACAGCAAACCACAGCACATACCCAAGGCGCACAGAGCTGCGCTCGGTAGTGAAGTGAAAGCACGTTATAAAAATAAAACTACTGAATAATAATAATAATAATAATTAATAATATTAATAACAATAATAATAATAATAATAATAATAATAATGATAATAATAAAAACACGAGAAGATTCCCAAATTCTGGTTAAAATATCTAAATGGATCACATAAGTAGCTGGCTGAAAAATTTAATGAAATACCTCCATAGCCAGAGACAATGCCTGAATGGCTCACGGAAAGGAAAACTATCCTTCACTCACCCCAGCTTGCTGGGTGTATTTTAGCAAGAGACCGTAACAAACATGCAGATTTAAAGTAAAATAATAATAATAATCTTGTCTACTACAGGCACAGCGCCTGAAATTTGTGGTGAGTGGATCAGTCGATTACATCGACCTCAGCAATTGACTGGTACTTATTTAATCAACCCCGAAAAGATAATGGACAAAGTCGACCTCGGCGGAATTTGAACTCAGAATGTAGCCGCGAAGCATTTCGGCCGTCGTGTTAATGATTCTGCCAGTTCGCCGCCTTAAATAATAATAATAATAATAATAATAATAATAATAATAATAATAATAATAATAATAATAATAATAATAATAATAATAATAATAATAATAATAATAATAATAATAATAATAATAATAATAATGATGATGATGATAATGATACTTATTTCCTTATTATTGTTGTTGCTCTTATTGTTGTTCTAGTTGTTGTTGTTAAATGTTTGGTTTTTGTACAAGTTGACTCCAAGTCTCATCAAGAGACCTCAAGAGACAACAAGTTAGAATTTCAAGTCGCTATTATGACTAGGGTTACACAATATTTGGTTTTGCACAGAGTAATGTTTTAGAGAGTGTCTCATTATAAGAGAAAAATTAAATAGATTAATATACTGGATAAAAACATCTATGGTATGAGACTTACACAAGACAGAGAAATACGTAAATCTTACGAATCAATTATCAAGAGTGTGGAATATTACGGATGCGTTAAATTAGTCTTCAAAACAATGCAATGTGAAAATATGAAAATAAAATTGGCGTCACTAACATAGTTGTCTCGGGTAAAAGACATTGATACGATATTCTCAACTCGACGGTGAACGAATAACAAACTCCAGACAGTTAAACAACTAAATAATAGTGGCATTAGAAAACAGTATTTTGAAAATATGATACAGAAAGATTATATTTACGTGAATATAAGAAGAATATAGGGTCCCTATATAAATCTAAGGTAAGATTTGGATTCAGAATTCCATGATAAAAAGTAATGGCTCGAATATATCCACCGATATAGAACAAAATTTATATCGTACAGAATTATAAATAATTAATACTTTCTATTAACTGCAGACGACGCCAAATTTTAGGGTAGGTGGTCAATCGATTTTATCGACCATAAATAATGGGGAGTTTTATATCTATTACTTTTCAAAATATGATATACAATCGATTTTATCGCTCCAATGTTCAACTAGTACAACTAGTATATATATCATAGATCCCGAAAGGAATGAAATGCAAATTTGACCTCGGCTGAGCGTATTTTTTAATATATTTAATACAACTACTTTACTTTATCTCCTATCCCTCTCTGTCTATTATTTACGTTAAGGACCCTCAATTCTCTCAACTTAGATGCAGCACCTTAATTGATATGAAACAAAATATATTTATTATTTATACTTATGTTTAATGATCATACCAAGCTATTTTACTCTAGTATGGTCTTCCATATATTGTATATATAAAGGGAATGTATACTTAGAGTTGACCCATTGGTGTAACCATGATGTTTTGGTGATCTGATGAGCCAGTTTTCTCTGTCTGCACTGATTTCTAAATATGCAATTGCATTGTAAAATGCATACCGTACATATTAGTTCAGACACGTCAACATAGCTTATATGATACACAGAGATTCTTATTACAGGATGAAGGCTGCGAACCACTGCAAACCTATAGATGACAACAGTTAAATGAATGTATGCACCTCTCATGCCTCCTGACATTTTGTGGTTTATATATACCTCATGAAATAATTTTATGGAGCAAATGGTGAAAAATATGGCTTGACTGTATAAAGCAGTCGTTCGAGTGACGTCCCAGTCTTATAATAAGTGTTTGAAGGAGTTGTTATATTTTAGATTAGCTAGTAGCACTAACGCAAGAGACATGCAATAGTTACGAAGAAAAAACAATTTTTATATACAAAATCTATATTAGCTTAGATCACAGCACACAACATAAGAGATACAGAATCGCCTATTATTATTCTTCAAAATATCGCATTATTAAAGGAAGATACGACAATGAGAAAAAGTATTCCAAACTTTCAAAATCTTTAAAAGCGATAGAATATGCATGTCCCCAAAGAAATTCTTATCAGAGCCAAATTTCCAACCTGAAACACAATTCTAATAAGTGGAGTGTGCAATAATCCCGTAGAAGTCATCAATTCAAATCAAGATTTATCTTCACTCTAAATAATCTCACATCACCTGAGATTATGCTACTACGTATTATTTTCGTACCAAATAATACATTTGCAGAAATGAAACTCATTATTTCTAGGCAATAATTACAAGATCCTGTCGTTAGACAAAGTCCATTCGACGAACAATTAGACAATTAAACAAATCGTCAATATTTGAAACCTGCCCAATTTACTTTTTTTCTTAAATACGGACGAATAAAGAAAATTTAATTTATTCAAAAAATATACACGACTGAATAATGTATAGCAACAAATCGCAGAAGCAAGTTGTGATTACTGAAATTTGAAATTCAAATTCGTTGTTTACAAATTTTCTAAGAAATCTTTTGATAAACAAAATGTAACTCGGAATTTAAGTAATGACCTCATGAAATGATTCATCAACGAATTTATTTGGATAAAAACAACTAACTGAGAACTTTGACAGCAGCAAAATCATTAACCTATTAAATTCTTCAAACACGTAAAATTTGAAACAGTAATAGTTTTCAAGAAAATCTTTAATACAGAAATTAAATACGTACCACCAGTTTGGTATTGACAAATCGGCTTTGATGTCGCTAAAAGATCAACGACTTCAATTCCCAGATGCATTTCCGACGTCACGAGCACTCTATAATCACTAACCCAAACAAAGGAACGAAAAACAACCAAGCATAAACGCAGACAGTCAGCTTACTTCAACAGCAAAGTGAATCAAATATGAAGAACTGCCGCACAAGCCATGTGTGTCAAAGACCCACAAGTATTTATTCCATACAAATATGGTTTGGCCCCGGGATTCTTTCAATTTTCCCTTATTTGAAAGTCATGAAACGTGGAACTGGTTCAGTAATATTAAATAAATTTTCACAGAATTCTTTTTATGTGTATGTGTGGGTTTTTGTGTGTATGCGTGTGTGCGTGCGTGTGCGTGTGTGCTTCTGTCAGTGTGTATAAGTACCTATGCATGTATATATTTAAGTCAGACAGAAAGACAAAGAGCACGTGCAGTTAGGTGCTGCGACTAAATGAAATAAAAAGAGCATGACAGACGGAGTGAGAGAGAGTGAGAAAGAGTGAGCGACAGAGAAAGACAGAGAGAAGGATAGAGAGAAGGAAAGAAAATTCCACAAAGCATAGACAGAAAGATGAGCGAATAGTATCCTTCATTGCAGAGATGACTCTTTGAGAATTGATAAATAAATAAGTAGGGCGACATGAATAAAAGATTCGAAGAATGTGTCATTCAAACAGTGATGTCACCATGTTTGAGAAAGAAATATTTCCTTGGCAAAGCGGAGACACATATTCTAAGACCACTAATGACGACATATTGCAAAACTATTTCTGTTACATTTATAAATAATATTATAATTTTAGTCTAGACGCATAGAAACTTTAAAAAAAGAGAAAAAAAAATCATTTGAAAAATCGAAATTGCACAAAAAATTCAAGATAGTGAAATTAAAACGAACCTTGCCAGACAGAGAAATAACAAAGTGTGAAAGAAAATTACATAAGATATCAAATTACGTAAATAGTACACACAAAAATATACACAGTATATGTGTACATATCTGTGCTCCAATATATATATATATACTCATATATGTTCTAGCAGGTTACTCTTGTATGCATTCAGATATCAATACCTCTCAGATGTATACGTATACGAAGCGTTTTAACTGTAGTCTTTTGAATTGTTTACGAGAATTTCGTATGAAAGTTTCGTGTAATATGAGTGAGAGTGTTATCTTACAAATGTGTAATATATCACAGACTTTGGGAAATTCACAGCTTTTTAAATATTTCTATACTTACGCAATTGGAATGGAGGCAATTATTTTTAAGAGTTAAGTTATCACGAGTGGTTACACTTGTAGATTATAACAGCTAAGGAAGTGGTGAGTATGATACCTTTAATGTTTTGCCTCAATAAGAATATCTTACATGTAGACATCTGGAAAATTTCAGACAGCTCCTCGACTGACGGGAAGTCATTGGGTAAGGTGGTTACTTTGTTATGATATACAAAATTGACATTGCTATAAGCTTTATCTGGTGGAATTAGTTATACAGAATACTAGATGCTTCATCTCAAGCAACTGTAATTTACGTTTGTATACTAATCACTTTATTGAACGGCTGCGTGATATTTGCAGATCTTTTATAAGACCTTCTTCTTCTGTTAAACGTTTAATACATTTTTGTCTTTGGTGTTAACACAGACCCAGACTTGTGAGATTTACTCCTGCTATAAAATATTAATCAATTGGTAGGGACAGCATTCTTGTTTCCTCCGTGGTATCAGCAATGACATTGTGTTATGAATGGACGTCCAGATATTTTAAGACCTATACATGCAATGGCACAATCACGTGACACTCACTTCCCGAGGCCCCTATGATGATTGTTTCAAATTATTTCCAGTTATGGATGTATTCTACGCCTCTTAAGGATGAATAAGTTTGAAGCATAAATGATGGTGATTTAGAAGAATAAAAAGTGTAATTATTTGTAATGCAAAATTTCATATGTCGTTGTGAAGAAATAGAATTAAACATTTGCGATTTCAGATTTCACCGTATAATTCTAAGAGAATAGCAGAGAAGCTAAAGTGAAGAAACAAGGAACCAGTTTCAGGGATGAGAGAGAACTGCACATTGCAGTATGGGATTGTCATACCTGACGGTTTCGGTTCTTTTGTTGAAGTCTCTTCTCCTTATTTGTGTGTTAATTTTGAAGTCCCGCATGTTACTGTGTAACCTGGTGCATTCTAATCCCAAATCGATGCGATTGCCAACCTTTTTCAGTGGATCGTGTGGTATCCATTGTGGTAATATTTGACGACGATTTGGAATTTGAAAAATGTTGCATGGAGTTCACATTTCCATTCCTCTTATGTTTTAAAATCTTTATAGATGGTAAGCCTGTATAGCATTATTTTATTGCTTTTAGAAATCACCAGTATGATATAACCCGTGACGTACTGAATAAATATTTTATGAACTGGGATTAAAAATCAAAATAATTACATCCTTGAGGAATTATAATCGAATATGCTTTTAATCAGTTTATTTTTATAACATCTTCATAAGTTTTAGAAATAAGAGAAACGTAAGAAGGTTTTTAGCGTTTGCCTACGGAATAATGTTTGTTCCAAGACAATTATAGCATGTGAAATTGTGCTTTAATAAACAATAATTTTGATTTCGCACAAGTTCTGGATTCTGGATTTCGTTCAACAATCAAATGAGAACACGTCTTTTGAACAAATTTCATTCCGACGTCATATGAAAAAATGATGTTAAGAGCTGCTTATATGTTATAAGATTGTAAACATTGTTAAACTAGACCATCAGAGCAGCCAGAGCGAAATTAATGGCTATCTCTAGCAGTTGCCGACTCTAGCATGTAGCCTTTGGAATTTTGCCAAAATAAGTAGGACAGAAACAATATGACGAATGTCATGGTATGTTTGTCTGTTTATTCTTATGTATGCATGTGTGTGCGTATGTGTGTTTGTATGTATGGTATATGTATGTCATTATTCCGTTTTATTTCAAGATTGTGTGCCAATAAAGAGAGAGCCGTTTTATAACATAGATCCAAGGCTTTTTTTTATTGGAATTTCAACTTCAACAACAAGGTATTTTGGTTTGTATGTATGATATGTACAGATTTACATGCTTTGTTTTATGCATGTATTCTCATGCATAAAGCTGCATATCTAGACTTACTCATTTATATTTAAATGACAAACTTCTTGTAGGTATGGTACGAGTGAACGCATGATATATTTCAAAGATCAAAAGTCATTCCAATGTTATAAGCTCATAAGCTCGGCCCCTGAATTCTGTAGATTTTATATACCGCTCTCAGGAATGGGACGCCGTTCCGTTGCAAGTTTCTTCATTTTTTCCAGGTGAGTGGAGCATCATAAACTGAAGGGCTGGACTCAAGAAAACAGCGCAACGAACAATTGAGGAATAGACACCACAGTCTTACGATCATAAAGTACAACACTTCTAACAAGTAAGACACGCGATTCTATGTATGGTACGTATGGTATGTGTGTATGTATCATATGAACGCTATCTGTGTACGTATACTATGTATGTAAGAACTGTGTATTCAATTATTTAAATTCTTCCTCTCAGGAAGGATATTGTCTCTATGTGTGTACGCACGTATGTATGTATGTATCATCAGTCAAGATGAAGCAATCATCATGTGTATATGTATGAATGTATGCATGAATGTACATATGTATGTATGCATGCATGCATCTATGTATGTATTTTTCAATTCATTGCGACAGAATTCGAGAAAGTACAGTGGGAGAGAGAAAATGAACGAAGAGAAAAAAGTGTAAATATAAAAAAAAAATCTTTCTTGTTCTAGTTTTCTGGAAGCCCGTCCATAATTTAGTGTAATTTCTGTTATATCAAGGAAAGAGATAATAACAGTTTACTTGGCTACTTTGTCAGTTTATAGAGTGTCTTTAGATTTATAACATAAATTTACATTTAGACATACAGTCTACAGTCCACCCAAGCTCCAGATGACATTCCGACTAAAACTTTGACCTTTTTGGTATAAAGCACTTGAAATAAGTTGGAGAGGGCGCTTCAGAAATGCTTATGCATATATATATGTATGTATGAAGGTATGTATGTATGTATGTATGTATGTATGTATGTATGTATGTATGTATGTATGTATATATATATATA
>NC_068987.1:93469874-93475479 GCF_001194135.2 Octopus bimaculoides
TTGTCTAGACAGAATCTTACGAAACAGTCACTGAAGTAATTCGTCATCTTTGCACGGAATGGACTGATAAGGGACGTTCACTGTTATTTGATCATCCACAAATCCAAAAGTATCCAAAATTATCCAACGATGAATGGCGACGTAAGAGTGTCGTAAAAATAAAATAAAAACAGACGAATAGGTTTCTAGTATTGCAATTGCCGGGAGAAACGATTCCATGAACTCATAAATATATTACTAAAATATTATTAATATATCCCGGTCACTTTAATCAATAGGGGAATGAACTTACAAAAAACATAGACATCCAATAAAACCCCTTGATACACACAACACTTTAATTTATGTATCAATACACAATCCAAGACAAACAGGAATCTACAACATTATCGATTGGAATATACCTCTATTGATGAACGACTTGTGAATGAAAACAGAAAACGCACAGCACATACAATACTGAGAATTAAAGGACAGCCTATAACTTTGAAAAGGATAATTACTTGTGCCAAAATCTCTATCAAAATTTGATCCTCAGCGAGTAAAAAAGAAAATATAACCGACCTAATTGTGGAACCAACATGAACTTCTGTGGGTGTTCGACATATGAGTTTAAGTAACATAGAAAATAATTTTGTTTGCACATCCGGAAATTTAATTTATATTCTCAAATGTAGTGGGTCCGAGTGGAAACTACATGGGAGAATCAAGTAGAATTCTGAGGGACAGAGTGATGCTACATAGGCAAGAGATTTGTCGAGAACTCATTAATAGGAAAAGTAGCTCTGAGTAAACATCTGGATTTGTGCCCCACAAATATCCAAAGTACTAAATTATCTCTCTATATCAATGTATAGGGAAAACTTCAGCACAATTCCTTTTAAATCTGGAAAATATGTTATAACGAAATAAAAGCCACAACTAAATCCTTTATAATAACACTACAATGAGAGAAATTGATATGTTGAATACAAATAAAACGAATCGGAACAAGAAATTAAACTTCAAGGTGGAAGTAAAAGGTTTCCTCCGAGATTCGAAACTATATCCTACACTTTCTCAACTCTGTTTGCTGACGTCAGTCTAGAGTTAACTAACTGGGTTGTATTTCTGGTCAGAACCGGACCCTCAGGAAAAATGAAATAAACATTCAGCTGACCGAGGCAAGGCATGGGGCATTTTGGGGAATCAGTCAACTGTAACTCAGGGTGAACCATCAGATACATCCATAGACATACGTATATACATGTTTGTGTGTGTGTAAAGACACGCACAAACACACACAAATATATACATATTTCTTTTACTGGCCCTCCGTCAGCTAGACGATGAAAGCTGCAGCTGGTCCAATCAGACCGCTCGAGAAATTAGGGCGCCTTGTCTGAGCACTACACAGACCAGCGTGCTCTTAACGTAGTTCTCAGGGAGGTTTAGTGTTACACAGAATGAGACGGGGCTGGCCCCTTTGAATTACAGGAACAGCTCATTTTGCCAGCTGAGTGGACTGAGGTAACATGAATTGAAATGTCATGGTCGAGGCCACAACGCACCGTCGAGGATCGAACTGACAATCATGAACCGAATACCAATAACCAATATGAATTGAAGAGAATTATGGGAAAGAGATGCGTTTTCTGTTAAACCCTATGTAATGTTCTGAAACAGACGTATTGAATGCTTTATAAAAAATATCATTATTGGGATATGAACTCATAATTAACACACACACACACACACATGATGAGGAGGATCATGTATTCAGAATTGTAATTGTAATTGTTTGGTGGGTTACGCTCCGATATATGTCATTCTGACATCTTTATTTTGAAATTTATCAAAAATTTGGGTAAGACGGCTTGTATCTACACTTCGTCGGTTGATTTCTAATTTTGAATCTAGCTGCGCTGCCAGAGATGTTATGTAACCCAGCTTCTCAGCAATGCTTTCCAAGGTATTCTTCTCTTAAAATCATATGCAGTTTCTCCCGATAAATATTTCCCTGATAATTCTGATAAAAGATATGTGTATGCAAGATGTTGTAATTCGTCTATTTACACTTCTATGTACAATGTAACTTTTCTAAGGAGTCTTTTGTTGTTGTCGATCTTTATCACTTGTACGAAATCTTTGAATCCACGTTTGAAGGGGTTTCAATAGATCGTCACTAGGCAGATTTAAGAGAATTATCGAGGAACTATGAGTACCTGCTGCTGCATTTAATCTCATTTTCTATATATATTGCAGATAGTACATCTTTTATACGAGTGTCATTGATGGATGTCATTTCTCTTTCTAAAGATGTTCTGTTCAACAACTCACCTGCTTCTCTTCTATTCAGGTTTTATAGTGAATCTAAAGGAAATAATTTTTATTTATTCATTCAAGTTTTCATTTTCCTTTTTAGAATCCTTCAAAAAATTAAATTGCAATCTTGTAATGACGTAAAGCTTTATACTTTATTTCCAGGAATCTCTATCGACACATAGCTTTTTATATTTTCCACTACTCTCATTATTTTTACTGCTTCTTCAGTATAAATGACAGTCTTAAGGATCTTTCCTGCGATTTTGAGATTGTTTCTTTACCTTTCCTGAAAAATATTGATGCGCCTGGGGAATGAATTTTTTTTCCTAAAATTTAACCATCATTTCTGGGAAATATTCCAGCAATACGCTTTGCATTGCTGGTAATTTCTTTAAGTTCCTGTTGAAAATTTTATAATAAAATAATACTGTGCATGATCAATAGCTTTCCTATGAGATATGAAAAAAGGAAAACCAAAGGAATATCAAGTTAGACACCATTAGGCTAATTATTAGAATGTGCAATATGCCTTCACGGTCGATAAGAAAGGTTTAGATTGCATTGTTATTGTCAAAAGTATTGTAATTATTGTTGATATTTTGAGGATGAGTTATTCATGTTCGTATAATACCTGAGCCAAGTATGAGTTTCCTAATGCCATGTATCACGTCAGATTCTGAAAGAACAACACTTGGTGATATTATGGAGACATACTTCACTTCTTTAATGCTAAGAAAACAAGTATGAAATTCAGGAGGATCACTCGGCTATTTGTGGTTCAAGTTATACCTTAAAAACAAATTCACAGTTATATTATATAAATGTGGTTATTGCCGTTATTTCCTTTCTTTTCTACTCATTTGGTAACATTTTACAATATGATTTGAAGCACATATGAAGTGTTTAGTGTATTTCTGCAATAAGTTTGTCAAATATAAGATTTTAACGTGAGAGATAAGAGAGTCAATGGTGTCACAAATCGACAGATGCCCGAGCTAATTTAGCAATGAATTTGTTTCTTTCTTTGCGATACCGAGGGCAACATCTTTTTTCACAAATCTTTGTATCGCATTTGTTTATTGAAAATTTATATCCGAAAGTGACATGCACAATGACAATTGAAACCAAAGCACAGCGCCTGTGGTTGACGAGAGACTGCAAGGGAAAACCTGCCGCAGGGAAATCTAACTTAGACCTTGCTGTCACACCTAAGCAGAACACTGAGGTACGAAACGCTTGTCACTCTGAAATACCTAGAGCCATTATGGAAGAGTTAGAGGCTGTTGTAATAAACTTGGAGCTGAAGCAAAATTGGTCAGGGAAAGGTATGAAACTAACAATACAAGTGAATCCAGAAAGCATTGAAGTCATATCTGGCCTGATGAACCTCCCACTTAAACCAATCTATACGCAACAGTGGAGCGAAGAATATCAAGATATTCCTTATCTGAAATTATGACCCACTAAGGAGATTTCTGCCCCAAAATGGTTCACGAAAGAGCTGAGGCCCCCTCCCCACTTGTACACAGAGGCAACAAATCCAATCAAGAGCAAACACACAACCACACTGGATGTAACCAGCAATGGCAACAGTAGCAGCACCAACGGTAATACTAGCAGCAACTGCCATGTAGACTGCAACATCAACAGCAACATCAGAGGTCCAAGTACACCAGTAGCAAGAACATCAGTACAAAGAACATTAGCAACATCAACACACTCAACTCTCACAGAATCACTGATACTTATAATAGGAACAACAACAGCGACAGCAGCAGCAGCAACATGAACAACAACAGCAACAAGTTCATCCTGGAAGATCATAACAACAGAGGATATCTTTTATTGCTAATAGTTATCCCGAGAGACTTATCTCGAATGCTCACAACATAGAAGACATCAACAAAATCAGTGAAAACACATGAGTCGTACCAAATCTAAAATGCAAAAAGGAGAAAGAACTCTGCAAAGAACATCCAAAGTTTGTCCGCTTACCAAATTGAAATCGGAAGACAGTGTTTGATCAGAGGCCCTAATAGAAGGCACTCGTTCGATCTAGTCAGCAAATGGAATCTAATGAGAAAACACGCAACTGTAAGCAAATGTTTTATGTTTCATTAAGTTTCACTACGAAGTCAACTTTGCTCTTCATTTTTTCCAGGATTGATAAAATATTGTGCCAGTAAAGTAATTATGTCAGATTAATAGAAACTTTTGTCCGCCCATGGTCGAGGAGATTTCCCTATATTAGTTATCAGTATTATATTGCGAGGAAAACAAAAATGATTTAATGTAACTATGAAAACGTCATATGGAATAACAACAAAAATAGACACAGCTATGAACCCACGAGGGAAATATTATGATAGTTGGTCTGTATGTGACGATGCGTCACGTGTTGAACTTTAGAGTAAGAAAGACCTGCTAATTTCAAAGAAGTAATATGTGGCAGGAGAAAAAAGGTGAAGACGAAAGATCAACTGAGAGGGAGAGGGGGAGAGAATCTGGATGTATATGTTTACATTTGTATGTGCATGAAATTGTTAGACTTTACACGTACATATGCATACATATTTGTGTGTATGAGCGTGCGAGTGTAAAGTCTAAGTTAATTGTTGTGAAAGTTGTTGCGGAATGTGAGAAAATGTTACCAGAGAGTGGTAATAAGATTGCAGGAGGGGAGAAAAAATAGGCTAATAAGACGGGGTAAAATTGTCATGGAATAAGGGGTGAATGAATTAAGGTAACTGAAGGGAAAGTTGAGGAATTTTAGGGAAAATAAGTGATGGGGCGAATAGCGGAAATGGGAGAGTGTAATGATGGAGAAATTGACGAAATAACGAAATAATTTTAAAGAAGAAATAGGATAGATTTGAGAGGATGCTTTTTAAACGACTGAAAACGATAAAAATAGAGAAGACCTAGTGAATGAATGTATGGGAAAGAGACATTGACAAGAATAGAGAAATGAAATAGAGAAGAGAAAGTATAGATTCGATTCGAATTATATGATTGTGTATACGTATACGCATACATACATACACATATATTTATAAATATATATATATGTGTGTACAAAGAGAAAGTGATATAAAGTGGGAATCTAGAATGGAGTAGGAGAGTTCACTAGAATGTAGGGCAGAAATGAAGGACCACAATATTAAACGGTGTAGGAAGTAGAGATATGTATATTGATTGAATGTAAATGAATATATGTGAGTAATAAAGAGAGACTTAAGCAAGTGTGACGTTAAACAGATAAGTATACAAAATCAACAACATATATACGCATATATATATA
>NC_068987.1:93475489-93477681 GCF_001194135.2 Octopus bimaculoides
ATATATATTTTGTTATATTGGTATTTGTATGTCTATGTCTATGTGTATGTAGGTGTATGTCTATATATCTTTGCGTATATTTGTATATTTGTGTGTTCTGGTGTAGAGGAAAAAAGAAGACTGAAATTGAATAAGATCGAAAAAAGAAAGGAAAGTAGAAAAGTAGATTGAAAGGAAAAATTTTAGAGGGAGAAACAATGTGTATGTATATGTACTTTTTTTGTGGAATAAGGATATGAATTTCAGTCTGTGCATATATATGTGTCTCTGTGTGTTTGAATAATTAAAAGATAGCTGAGTAAGAGTGTCATATTATGCGAAGTGTAGCAGGGGAAAAGGGGAGAGAAAAACTAATAAAAGTTTAAAAATAAAAGTAATAAAACATGAGCAAAAAGTAAAAAAAAAAAGAAGGGGAAAAAAACGAAATTTAAATTTGAGAAATTTGCAGACGGAACTGGAAGGAAAAAATATTAAAAACCAATCCCAAGGAGGAAAAAATTACAGAAAATTTAGAAAAAATATTGATTAAGAAAATGAGGACAGAAACTTAATCAAATTTAGGGAGGGCAAAAATGAAAAGGAAGAAAAAATAAAAAGTATAGTAAAATAAAAATAGAAATAAAATGATGGTGAAACAAAAATGCCCAAATTGAAAATGGAAAATAAGAAAGCTAACAATCAAAGACATATACAAATTTGTAGGCAAGTACACTACAATGAACAGAGTGAATAAGACAGAAAGTTCCACAGTGTCTACATAGGTAAAAAATAAATTGAAAATTATAAAAAAGAAGAGAAAACAAAAAAGAAATCCAATCATATCACAATAACGCAAACTTCTGTAAAACAAGGAAGATAATGGGCGAAACTATATTACAAGTAAATTCCAGAAACCAAATATTCGATTGAAACGGTATTTTTTATTTCAATTATGTTTCTTGTTTATTATCTGAGTTCATATGCTATTATTATTATTATTATTATTAGTATTATTATTATTATTATTATTATTATTATTATTATTGTTGTTATTATTATTATTATTATTATTATTATTATTATTATTATTATTATTATTATTATTATTATTATTATTATTGTTATTATTGTTGTTGTTGTGTTTGTTTTGGGGTCGGCTGTTGCAGCTGATTTCGTTGATATTTTTATTTTTACTTATTGTTGACTGAGTCAGACGTGTCGGCCAAACGTTCTTCAAATTTTAGATAAATATTTTATTTACTGTGAATATAAGTCGTTCAATTTATTTTTTTTATTTTTTTTATTTCGTAAATAGAGAATTTCCATTTCTTCTGTTCTTTTAAACAACGATCTTTATTCTTCTTATTTAGGTGAACATACTTCAACTGCATTTTTGATTTGACGAAATGGTAAATACAATCTTTAAAAAAAATTTTAGAAGTAGTAGTAGTAGTAGTAGTAGTAGTAGTAGTAGTAGTAGTAGTAGTAGTAGTAGTAGTAGTAACAGCAGCAGCAACATCAGTAGCAGTAGTAATATCAGTAGTAGTTTAAAACTTCGTCCTGGAATGTTAGAGGGAATAATAGTAAGAGCCAATTACTGCTGGGTCCTTGGGGACAGTATCAGAAGGTACCGAGAGGAATATAAAGGAAAGTGGAATAGAGTGGCCAGTAGAACCGTTACAAAAGGTTTGCCTCCTTGGCACGACCAGAATAATCAGGTAGGTATTAGATAGCTGAAAAGAACGAATAGCATGGTACCCTCTTTCTTATAAACAGTATTGACTGAAATAGATATGTCTGTAATACTGTATAACAATATAAGAAATATAGTTCTATATTTAAGAGATGAGGAGTTATATACATTATTTACCTTATTTACACGTTGACAGATATTTGTCCTCATCTTGTTTGTTAGTAACACAACGTTTCAGCTGATATACCCTCCAACCTTCATCAGGCAGTGACCTGAGTAATAATAATAATAATAATAATAATAATAATAATAATAATAATAATAATAATAATAATAATAATAATTTAAGGAAGCTGACAAATACAAACAAGAAATCAATCTACCTAACAAATACGAAGAAGAAGAAGAAGAAACAACAAAAGCTATAAAACAAATGAAATCCAAACTAAAACTAGAACAGCAACGGACCATGATAAAACGATGGCAAGAAAAGCCCCTACATGGTAAATACTGGGCTAAA
>NC_068987.1:93478841-93484179 GCF_001194135.2 Octopus bimaculoides
AAAAGAAATGGAAAAGCTTTCAAAATTCAAAGACCTGGAAATAGAGATAACTCGAATGTGGAATCTAAAAACAGAAACAATTCCTATCATAGTAGGTGCCTTAGGTATAATAAAAAAATATTCAGACAAATACATAACAAAAACACCTGGACTTACAAATATATATAACATACAGAAAATTGCACTACTGGGTACTGCACACATTCTACGCAAAACACTTTCAATACAGTAAACATATGAACACCACAGCAAACCACAGCACATACCCAAGGCGCACAGAGCTGCACTCGGTAGTGAAGTGAAAGCACGTTATAAAAATAAAACTACTGAACAATAATAATAATAATAACAACCGTATGAATGAGAACCCAGGTTCGAAATTTCCCCAAGAGACCTGATGAAGGCTGGAGGGTATATCAACCGAAACGTTGTGTTAACAACAAACAAGATGAGGACAAATATCCGTCAAATGCAAATAATGTAAATAATGTAAATATAACAAATGTATTAATCTAGTAAAAGTCCTATAGAATGACTTGCTTAGCATTTATTTTCTGGTGGTCGCAACTGGTGGTGATTTCTTTGTGAATTCCGTGTATTTTAAGGAAAGCAAAATGTCATTTGGCAGAATTTCCTTCTGTACATTTAGAGATGAAAGAGTTCAGAGAGTTTTCCTTTCGATATTGTAAATCCACTAATTACAGTGCCATGTCTAGTTTTGTTGCGTCTTTAATTATAATTTTGTGTAAAGTATTTAATAGCCGACTAATGTCAATTATAATTTTAATTAATGAATGTATTCACTTGCTGACTAAAGTCGATTCATTTTGGGGGCGTTAATTAACTGGCACTTAGGTTTAGAAATGAAATTGCCCTATGGACCCTAAGGCTGATGTAGGACTGGAGGAAGTAGAGATTTCCCATTTTTATTTCTTGCGATAAAGCTAGATTGTTTGCTTTTGCATTGATAGTGTTGCAGGTTCTGTTTCCTTTCAGTGACACTTGACAGACTCTACAGTATGTTGCGCCATTTAGTATCTCTACGTTAGTTGTGACGTCAGCAAGTTTTAAAATATCAGTGCCATTGTTGGAAAGGCTTCATGTAATTATTTAGTGTATTTTCAAAAGGGATCTTCTTTTAAACAAATTAAGATTGGATTCTCGTGTTAATTTATTTTCCTGAGGTTATGCCTAGAAATGTATAGCTGCCTAAATCTATAATTACGTTTTAATATTGCAGTAATCTCTTTTTTCCGGAAAGATTTTCTACTTTCTGGGCTTAATTTAACTTTGAGTTTCTTTTCTAATGTATATGGTGAACAGAAGGCTTGATTTTATTTCTCAGTTCAAGAAATAAAGGTCAGGTTATCTTCAGCTGTTTGTTTTTGTTACCTAGATAATATTTGACAAAGTAGGAATATCAATATAATTTGGTTTGCAGACGCAATATTTAATACATCATATATCATTTATATATATTTATGAATTTCAGGTCTTCATTCACTCATAATGCAAGTTTCCAAGCATGTGTTCTAGCTCAGACAGTGATGAAATATAATGAACTGGATGGAACTTGTATGTAATGGCGAGACACAGCTTCAGGTGATTTCTATTAAGGGAAGCTGATCAGGTCGTCTTAAACAAATGTTGTATAGAGGAGAATACGTAGGCATCACGTGCTGGTGTCAAGAGTTGCTACTTGGCAGCATTTTTTTACACCAATATTTTTTCTGACACTAAAATCTGAGAATGGCGTTTTGCAGGTGATTCAGATGGTTAGATTGTGTTCATTAAACAGCAACGGAAGAGTAAACTTTTGTGCTAAATTACAATGCTGAGTACTTCTGTCTATGATTGTTCAGGTTGTGGAAATGCCTTCAGTTTTGAAATTTATAAGTTTCCGATATTTGCATTGCGTTTGTGTTTTGGTAAAGTCGAACACAAATCTATATGTTTCACTACTCATTCTGTTCATCAGGAGTAGTGAAACATAAATATTTACCGTTAGCAGGTAACAGTTTAAAAAGAAAGTTAGATTTATCACAAAACGACTTTACTGCTGTCTCTATATCGCCTTCCTTCCCGCATGAACACGATCGGTCTTAAAATAATGAATACAAATTATTTCCAGTGCTGTCGTAAGCACTACGCCATTTGTACAAGGTGCAGAGAATACTAACAACACATTTCAAACGATCTTAACATCAGATTCAGAGGACAAAAGGCTGAGGACACAAGGCTGAGGACACAAGGCTGAGGACACAAGGCTGAGGACACAAGGCTCACGATACGTAAATTCACTGCAACATAATTTCTTTTCCTCAATTGGCACTGCTCTCGTTAGAATCACTCCAAAATAAATCAAAGAAGCAAATGATCCCATCACCTTCATACCAAACCTGAGCAAATTTCTTCAAGGGATATGAGATAGGCTACCTATATCTGGATATATCTCAGTCAACAACTCCCTGCTTGAATAGACCATGACACCACGCAAGTGGACTTGAAAATATCATAATAGATCCTATCAGGTGGTGCTATTTAGTTAGAGATGGTCTGGGCCAATCTTTCGCCAAAACATAAGTTAAGTTATTTGCTTAAATATAATAAATATAAAGTTTAAAGTGCAATTGTAACTTGTCCCGTATTTTCCTTTTTCTCTTCCTTTTCTTTCCGCAAAACAGTGGAATTTTGTGGGACGATAACGTTTCACTAGTGTCAGTCATTTTTTAAACGGTAGGCATTTATTGAGAATTGTCTACCTATGTATTGTTACATTTCTTTCGTGAATATTGCACATATTTACAGATTGATTTTCGTATTTTCAAAATGGTGATATAGAAAATGCGATATGTGAATGCAGCGACTCAAAGAAACTTTTATAAACAAGTGCAGTGTTATTGAGATATGATCTCTTTATATAATACACATTTCTTAGAACATACGTATTGTCAGAGATGAGATATATTTATGAGTTGTTATTGAGTTTGAGTTTATTTATGTGATAGTTTTGTATTGGATTTCTAAATAATGCATATTATCTGTACGCTATTTTGCTTTGTTTAAAGGTTCAGTAGTTGGAATACACATCAGTTGGAAGAAATCAATAGTAAGAAAGTTACATGTTACAATAGTTATAGCATAAACATCGTACGGTATAAGGTGTCTTACAATACTGTTGTTCTTGACAGCGGCGAGTACCTAATTGTATTAGGATTGTGAATTTATTTCTTTTACGTCTTAGAGCATGCGCCCTCGCTATGACTAACTTCGTACTTAGCGTTGAAGAATCGATCTAGGGTAAATGTTGTGGCCGGAAAGTCTGTTGTCTGAATTCAACTAGTGTTTACATGGAATTGGTAAATGCTATTTTATTCAAAATATATGTCTGTCTTGTTATATAGACTATATGTTTTTAGACTTTGAATAAGTGGTAAGATTTTAATAAATATCCAGTGATAATCTTGTTCCTATTTAGCTGCTACATGGCTTAAAATAAGTTATTATTACACTTGTTCTCTTTTATTTCTAGAGTGATGTTAATCAAAATACGGATTAGAAGCGCTAAGCAGAGATGTGTTTAAATATGAACTTGCTACCAGATCGAGTATGTTTAAGGCATATTCGAACCCGTATGAACACTGTTCACTGTAATTTGTGATGGAGGAAATTTCTCGCTGGAGAAAATTTCTCGCTGGAGAAAATTTCTCGCTAGAGAAAAATAAATGTAAAGTTAGTTTGATATTTTCCCTTTCTAGACGAATGCATGCATTTCGGATTCGTTATCTCCTCTTCAGCATCAGACTTGAGAAAGGGTTTGTGCTTTGAGTTGACAAAAAGACAAGTTTCTTTTATTATAGTTCACTCAGGGAATTGTTACTGGAAGCGCTAATCGGCGGAGAGGACGTAGACACTTTCATTGTCAGTTCACAGCACCACTACTTTCCAGTGTCTGATACCGAATCGAAGATAACTACTCCGAAATACATGCATTAATCAGTCTGGATAAGGAAGGCTTGGAACTGAATTGGTAGGTTTGCACCTATTTCTCTATAAGTCAGAAATTTTCTTTGTGACGAAAATGCAGCGAATGGCTTTCTTAGAAGTTCGAATATGTCTTAATCATATTCGAACTGGTAATGAATTTATATTGTTTTCATTCAATGATTATATTTCCAAAAATATTTATTATGTCTACGGTCGTTGCACTGTTTGAGATCATAAACTCATCTTAGTTCTCTATCTAATGTCATCAATGAAGCTTCTATTGTGGTCAAGACAAATATACTTATCAGGTTACAGGCCTCAATGTCAGCGATATCATTCACTGTAACTTCTCATCCATCATACATTCTGACTAAAAAGAAGAGAAATTCTGACGCGAATAATAATTTGTTTACCATTGAGTTAATGTATGTTGTTGTAAGTTACGTAACCTTCTCGAAGTAAACTCTTCTTTACCGTTAATAAACGATGAGTTCAATGAGGAGAAATATGAATGCATCTGTATTTTCGCATCATTTGAAACTCTCCATCATAAATTCATCATAAATGCTGCTATTTATTCTAACCAAGTTTATTATTTGATGTTTTTAAGGTAAATAAAATGTTATTATGATGAATTTGTTGAAATTGCTCTTCAGTTTACATTCAAGTGGTGCAATTCGTATAAATACATGTGTAACCCGTCGTCTAATGCCTAGCAGGAATTAACTATAATAGATTAGTATTAACGAAAGAATGATGTTAAATAACCTATCATTGACTCTACGGCAACATTGACAAAACAAACAATTTCTATTTAATCTTTTATCTTTTACTTTTTACAATCCAATCACCAGACTTATATTTATTACGGACTGTTGATTATATTTATTACGGACTGCTTGAAGCTATATTTATTACGGACTGCTTGAAGCTAAATTTCTTCCTACACCTCGATCCCTGAATCTTATATATATATATAAAGTAAAAGTCTGTTTGCCAACGTAAAGTGGCAGTCCTGCTTAGGACGATGTTACTACTTTTTTAGCCCCAGGAAAACATATATTCCAGCTGGTTACCAACACATCATCTGTGCCCGTATACTGTGTGCAAGGGAGCTAATCTCCCCTCCAGACTTAACGATGCCTGCAGAACAATGGTTTCTGGGTAATTTCCTTCCCTCGGTACAGGACAATCGCTGGCTAGAGATAGCAGCCACTCGACCTTGATCACATATACTTTTAAAGAGACACACAATAACTGATCTCGTAAAGAGAAAAACAACTAGCATTAAATCTCTGAGCAGGAAATGAGTAGTAACAATACTGCAGAGTAAAGACTATTATATATATAT
>NC_068987.1:93484280-93489002 GCF_001194135.2 Octopus bimaculoides
TATATATGGTGGTCTTCTTTCAGTTTCCGTCTACCAAATCCACTCACAAGGCTTTGGCTGGCCTGAGGCTATAGTAGAAGACGCTTACCCAAGGTTCCACACAGATGAGCTGAACTCGGAACCATGTGGTTTTGAAGCTTATTATTGAAAATATGATTTAAAGCACTCAATTATTAACGAAGGCAACACATATTGAGAAAAGGAACAGCCTTCAATTGTCTGATATATATTATATTCCTATGAGCATGTGTTAGAGCAAAACATTTTGAAATTGTCTTCAATTCCATCTTCATAAAAAAGATCGTGTAATCATCATGTCCTACTGTATCATGTATGCTTAATTTATTAACATTTTACTAAATTATTATATCCCGTTTGAAATGCATGCATTCGAGGGTAATTTTCTCAGTCCTGCGTATTGTATTATTATAGGCAGCAGAAAGTTCATAAATAATTGTAAAAACTTTTCCTCCATTACGTTTGATTGTATATGACAATTATGTGCAGTCATCGATCATACTTCTAAATTATTACATTTCTTAAATAAGATATTTATTCTTCAAGTGATGAAGCAAGAGTACGATTTAGTTTTTTGCCGAGACAATAAAATCGTCCGTAAAATATAACTGGTACTTATTTTTCTTTGCTATTTTGTAGAGACAGACGCAAACAACAAATGTCTCTTTTGTTGTTCGTTATTTGGTAAATAGTGTTTGCCTGTGAAGTGTATGACACGAAACTTGTAAGGCTGTAGCAAGAAAGTTTGCTTAACAACGAAAATCTCCGTCAGCCATCTTGACAATCGGTTATCCTGAAAATATTTTAGGCTGTCTGGATGCAGCTGGCACCCAGTGGCTTATTAAATCTGTTCCAAAATATTTTCTTTCAAAGCGATGCCTAATCGCAGGGGATTTCAACTGTAAGCATATTGTGACGAAACGTAACAAAACTCTGTAATATATTTTACTCGTCCTTCTACAATTTCTGCCAACTAAATACCCACGTCAAGATTAATATTGGTTCATTAAATGAGTTGGTTAGAATTTGGGTATATGATGCTTGTGTGGCTCCCCGATCGGTGTACTCCTTCCAATTTACCCTCTTATATTTCTACTTTCAATTCAAAATGTTATTGCAATGTCATCGCTAAACTTTACAAAAAAAATAACAATTCCACTTCATAAATCTAGCTTACCATTTCTAACAACATGATACTATCTAGCTACTTATTTATTCATTTATTCTATACAATAGAAGGAAACGTAGATAAAAGACAAACAGTTTCAACAAGAGTTCACCAAATTGCCATTAGATAGCCACTGAAATGAAACCAGCACCAATAAAAAGCAGTTTGAATTCGTTTCCTTTTTGTCTGGAGTCAATTTTCTTAGCAATTAAGCTAAGTTGACATTTCGTTAGAGATAGTTTACAAAGAAAGTAATACTGCTTCTGCTATTACAACTATTAGGGAAGAGAAACGCTGCAATGGTAAAAAGATTAGGCTTCTATAATAAATAACACACATTGTTTGGTTTGTTTCTTTCATGTTATGAGTTTGTGAGTTCAAATATGGTCACGATGTTTTGTGTTTTTCATTTTCATTGTTAGCTGCTAGTATGTTACTAGTGGAAGCGCAATGGCCCAGTGGTTAGGGCAGCGAACTCGCGGTCATAGGATCGTGGTTTCGATTCCCAGACCGGGCGTTGTGAGTGTTTATTGAGCGAAAACACCTAAAGCTCCACGAGGCTCCAGCAGGGGGTGGTGGTGAACCCTGCTCCATTCTTCCACCGCAACTTTCTCTCACTCTTTCTTCCTGTTACTGTTGTACCTGTATTTCAAAGGGCCTGCCTTGTCACACTGTGTCACGCTGAATATCCCCGAGAACTACGTTAAGGGTACACGTGTCTGTGGAGTGCTCAGCCACTTGCACATTAATTTCAGGCGCAGGCTGTTCCATTGATCGGATCGACTGGAATCCTCGACGTCGTAAGCGACGGTGTGCCAACAAGCAACAATATGTTGCTAGCATAACTTCTATTAATGATATTAATAATAATAATAATGATGATGATGACAATAATAATAATTTTTCTACTGGAAGCACAAGGCCTCAAATTTTGGGGAGAGGGATTAAGTAGATTACATCGACCCCAGTGCGTAACTGGTACTTATTTAATCGACTCCGAAAGGATGAGAGGCAAAGTCGACCTCGGCGGAATTTGAACTTTGAAAGTAGTGGCAGACGTAATACTGCTAAGCATTTTTCACCCAGCGTGCTAATTATTCTGCCAGCTCGCCGCTTTAATAATTATAATAATGATAATGATGATGATAGTGATTATTTTCCCTGACAATAAATTTCGCAACAATGACGATAATCCAAGTATGAAATATAAACACACACAAATATGGTCTTTATAAAGAGCATAAAAATTAAGAAAAAGAAAAAAATACACAACAAAACTTTCAGCATCAAAATTTCCCCAGAATTTCGAAGGAACGTCTGCGACGTATCGAAGATCTCGATTACTCAATATCCATGATGATTATTCAACATAAATGACGGCACGAGCGGAGAATGATTTTATTGTTATAAAATCTTTCATTTTCAACTAAAACGCTGTCTTTCAACATATCTACTCGACAGAGGAAGACTACCCAGCGTTCCTTACCAAAAATGGCAGCGTGTTGATTTTCTCAGTAACAGGAATCGCGCTACAAGATTTTCACCAAAGCGTTACATAAGACGTTGACACCTGTAGTCGCTACTCTGGTATGTGAGGCAAGTATATGCGCCTTACGAAACAGAGATATCCTCAACAACCTCTGTCCCATGCGATACGTCGTAGAAAAGGAGAGTACTGAAGCTGACAAGCGTGGGTACGTGCTGAATTTAGACCAAGCAAAAGATTTGGATCCTGGTCCATCGATACATGGCAAGGGTTTTCGAGTTTGCTTGGGTTATTGTAAAGTACGGCATTTGATTGTTGGTCAGAGAGTGAATTCCCACCTGTGGTTTAGAATCATGCGATCTTCTCTGTTATTCCGTAGGTACTGAATTAAACTCATTAGTGTAAAAGTTCAACATTTCGACGGGTATCTCGAGAGAATAAGAATGTCAGAGATCCGTGTTAGCAGACGTTGTCACTATAATTGTATCGGACACCAACCACAGTGGGGTATTCGCATCCGTCATCAAGTACCACCTCGCCGTTTTGCCTTGCTGCGATACATGGCTTGAACAGAGTGCAGGAGAAGTGTTCCGCTAGTCAGACCGTCTATTTACTGTCAACATCCTTTGCCTAATGGACTTGACATGCTATGGCGAAAGATGAACAGATATGTGCTGAAGCTACGGCAATTCCAGCCTTTGCCCAACACTGAGAAAGTATGTTCGCCGTGTTTTACACGCATTTTCTGCAGCTGATATCTTTGGGAGAGCTGCTGTATTGGATCATGTGTAGACCAATGCTAGGTGGCACCTTGCATGTAATCTGGTGCTTACAGGTGTCTGCCAGACTAGCAATGTCGTCATGGGTGTTCTACGATGCTCTCTAAAGAATTAGTGACAGATAAGAACGGCGAGATTCCTAACGAAATTCTAGCAGTCGATGGAAATCAACTGCTTAGTCTTTTCTGGATGATTTTTGGCACGGAGCCAATGGATTGCTACGAGAAATCTCTAGCCTGCCAATGCTATCAAGGAATCATTTATGTTCGGGAAAATATCCACAGGTATTGGTAGTGCCATCAACCGCATGAGCCCGAGATGCGCGCAATAACTGCTGTTACGTGTAGGACGGATTCAACCATCGGCCGTCTCCATTGTGAAATTCTCACCGCCACCTTGCTTTGACTGGGAAATCTAGGCAATGTTCTTCTGTCCGGTATCTACGACGTAGAGGTTCTGTAGTAGAGTAAAAGGGCTGAAGACAGGCGCTTTCCTTTTCGGCTTAACACTTATCACTTTTGCAAGTTCCATTTATAAATGGAAGTGAGTTCGGATAGGGAGGTGCTTCCCTTTAACCCATTAAATGGGAAAAGAATGGAATAAATAGATCGAGAATGTCTCGATTGAATTAACCTACACTAAGCATGTGGCTGTAAGATGAAAAGTATGAAGATAAGAAGTACGGAGAATGGAGCAGTTGTCGGGGAACTATTATGGTGATCACGGGGCATCGGGATCTGCTGATTTCCTAGGCTGCCCAAGGCTACCGATTCTCACTATTAGGTAATTGTGTTCTTTTAATTAAATGGTTAATTTTTCTTGAACTTTTTTTTTATAGATTGCACGTGATTATCAAAATCTACACCGCCCTTCGCATTTGTATAGGGCCAACTGTTTCTTGCACTCATTATTATTATTATTATTATTATTAGTAGTAGTAGTAGTAGTAGTAGTAGTAGTAGTAGTAGTAGCAACAGCAGCAGTAGTAGTATTACGGTTGTTGTTCTTGTATATTCTTTTCAAATTGCTATTATTTATATTGTTATCTTTTGTTATACTGAGCAGAAGAACCAGTGCATATCATTATTTGTATTATTGCTGTTGAGCATGAAATAGTTTTTATTCCTCTTTTATTCTCGGAAAACAAATGAGAAATGGTAAGTAATTCCATCAGAAAATTCGCAGGTGCAGAATTCTAGGACGTTTCAAACGTATCTAAGAAATTATATATGTATGTATGTATGTATATATATATATATATATATATATAT
>NC_068987.1:93489465-93490119 GCF_001194135.2 Octopus bimaculoides
TATATATATATATATATATATATTTGTAATTTTGTGTATATGTATATACCATAAGTATAAAGACGAATGATTCAGACGTCTTTATGTATATATCTACGCTCTTACACACACATACATACACACACATATGTATATGTATATATACATATAATTATATATTTAATTGTATTTATATACGGAAGCACGTAAGTATAACAGCAGACACACGCAGACGTGAATGTGTATGTGTTCATATATTGGTTTGTCTGGCGCCCCACAATTCATATATATATAAGAGTGTTTGTGTATATATTTGTCTTGGTTTATGTGTGTGTCTGCGAAGCTGTGTATTAGTTTCTATTTCATTAATAGAAAAATGAATTCCAATGCTATCTTATGTCAAATGTCAAACGCTAAGAAGGAACTTCTTTTTTATTCACAAAATAAGTTGTTGTTTTTTTTATCTCTAGAGTATATTATAGCATTTTATATTATTTATTTCTATTATCTATTGTTTATTATTTCCCTTTCATTTCTCGTTTCTTTCGGAAATGCGATGCACGTTGTTATATATATATATATATATATATATATATATATATGTGTGTGTGTGTGTGTGTGTGTGTGTGTGTGTGTGTGTGTGTGTGTGTGTGTGTGTGTGTGTGTGTGTGTGTG